>NC_134355.1:506337632-506512632 GCF_048569485.1 Anomaloglossus baeobatrachus | reverse complement strand
CACCTACCTAGGTCCGCTCTTCTAGTGGTGCAAAAGAGACGAACAGCAGCGTAAGCCGCACAAAGCTCCTACCTGCGTTCGCTCCACTAGTGTGCGAGGACACGAACCACTAGATATGGCACCTGCCTAGGTCCGCTCTTCTAGTGGTGCAAAAGAGACGAACAGCAGCGTAAGCCGCACAAAGCTCCTACCTCTGTTCGTTCCCCTAGTGTGCGAGGATACGAACAACTGCCAGACGCAGTATAAGGAACGTTACCCTAGCGGCAACGTCCACCTACGAGTACAATCACAAGGCCCAGCCAGACCATGTGCCTCAGGCACCTGCCTATGTCCGCTCCCCTAAGAGGTAAGGATACGGACAGCAGCCGAAGCTGTAAGGTATAAGAACGCTACCCTGCCGGTAGCGCTCACCTAGCATAGACAGAGGAATGCCTAGAGGAACGCGCACAGAGCGTCTACTCATATGCATGAACCAAGAGGACTGAGCACCATGCGGCGTGTGTCAGGGTCTTATATAAACTCTGTGCCTCATCCAAGATGGAGGACACCAGAGCCAATCCGCTTCCAGAACGACAGGAGTGACGTCATGCTGGCCTATCACCGAGCAAGACGTCACAAGCACATGACCAGCGACCAATCGGCATAGAAGGTGTCAGAGACATGTGACCTCGTGTCAGCGATGATGTCACCCGCACATGTGCAATGGCTCCAAGATTGGACTTAGTCTCCGGCGCTCGCATATGTGCAGTAGCAAGAAATCTGGACTTAGTCTCCAGCGCTCACACATGTGCAGTAGCAAGAAATCTGGACTTAGTCTCCAGCGCTCGCACATGTGCAGTAGCAAGAAATCTGGACTTAGTCTCCAGCGCTCGCACATGTGCAGTAGCAAGAAATCTGGACATAGTCTCCAGTGCTCGCAGCAACCGTAACACTGTCCTTGCCATTGAATCCATTCTCCGCTTCTCGTGCGATCCTGTCTCCTGCTCTATGCACTTTTCCAGATTTTGAGTGGTCAGTGGGGATATCAGGACCAGACTCCCACCTATCACCAGGCAATTAAAGTGACTGCAAAATATGGAAAAACCTTATTTTTAAGATATTGATATCTTATCAGCAGTATACTCCACAATCTCAGATTATGGAAGTCTGACACTAGACACCCAACCCACAAGCTGATTTCCGCTTCAGTGGCAGGAAGACAGATGTGACGGTGGTTACTCTTGTATGCTGCACCTCCGCTCCCTGTAACTTCAATAGGAGCTGCAGTATTCGGTCATGGTCACAGTGCAGTGTACCCAGCCAGGCTGGGCAGCCCATGGAAAAAGACCCTTATTCCAGATGAGATTATTCGACATTGTGCTTAGACAGTATAACAGCAAATGAATGAAGAGCCTAATACACAGGTCAATGATTAGCGTAACCTAACAAACAATCATAGAAACATTCATTGCCCACATGTAATTTTCCCAGCAATCAGCCAACATCTTTCATGTGGGCATAAATGTTATCATTTTTCATTAACACTTTGTGTAACCAGATGATATATCATCCATATGTGCTCATTACAATTAAATGCGCCCTAACAAATTAGATGTGATATCATCCAACCGAGATGAGCAACAAACTGGTAAATGCAAAGTATTTTATACAGCGCGGCAACGATTCCCTGAGGTTAGACAGACTGCATGCTACATATAGATTAGACAATTATACTCTTACTAGAAGGTGGCCCGATTCTACGCATCGGGTATTCTAGAATTCACGTATTGTGTAGTTAATGTATGATTTTTGTTATATATATATATATATTATGGGATTGTGACGGAGCCGGTGTACACTGGTAACTATGATACACATCGGGTAATTAAGGGACCTTAGTTACCCGATGTGTATAATGGTTACCAGCGTTCACCGGCTCCGTCACGATCCCAGCAGCGCAAGGTTATGTCTGGCGATGCGTGCGGAGGACCGGGGCGAGTGGCCAATCCATGCGGAGGGCGGGGCCAGGCCGAGGCGAGCAACCAATCCGTGGGGGGCGGAGGCGAGGCGAGCGGCCAATCCGTGCGGGGGGGCGGGGCCATGGCGAGCCCAGCGGCCAATCAGCTTTGTGTCACCGTAAGGACACAATTTTGGAGACAGACAGACAGAATAAGGCAATTATATATATAGATATATCCCTCCACAAATGGCAACATTTACCTTATGACCGTGTTCACAAGACCCATTCCTGATGAATTTCCCCCTGCCCCAATTTTCAAAAAAATGCGGTAAAAATGCATCAATTTTACTGTATTTTGGGAAAATTGTTAAAGAAAATGCATTTCAATTGCATTGTGTGAACACGGCCTATTGGTAAAGACAGTAATGGTCACTTTATTGGTTTTCAGCCTTCATCCATAGCACAAATTAGTAACATTTAGGCTTCCCTCCCATTAGCGAATAAATAATCGCTCCAATACTGATCCTGAAAGGTGGGATAAGTGTCATGTGTATGTTATTGTGTACGTCAGCTGACATTCCCCAGGTGAAATCAACCTCCAAAACCATTACCCCGATTGCCACCGCACCAGGGCAATCAGGAAGAGCAGAGGTGAATTGCCAGAACTGGAGCATCTAGTGTGATGTGCCACTACTGGAGCCGCTGCAGGCTGGTATTTTTAGGCTGGGAAGTTTCTAATAACCATTGAGCTTTCCAGCCTGATAATATCAGCCCGCAACTGTCTGCTCTACCTAGGCTGACTATCAAACATTTATGAGGCTAAACACCCTTTAATGCTACATGAAAGACACTAATGGATGCAAGTTTATATTATATAGAGAGGTTTCTGACATTTATCATCTATCTGTATATACATATAATTTTTGGTTCCCTGCAGGGTCCTGGCTGGGTACTTATCTGCGTATATTGCATGAGACTCGCCAATGGAAGTCTGAGTGCTAGAAACAAAATATCGCACGGCACATGCACCATCCATATACTATCCCTTTTTTTTTTTCTCCTGCACATACAGTATAGACCTGCATTGCTGAGACTCGTGCAATATATATGCAGCATGCTGCGATTTTTTTTTTTGATTTTTTTTATTTTCTTCAGGATGAATACAGCTAAGGAAAAACTCGCATATGAACACTACCTCATTGAATAACATTGGTGCAAGTGCAATCGGATTTTTTGCTTTTTAATCAATTGAACTCTCCGTTCTTAATCGCAAATGGGAGCAAGGCCTCAAAGTGAATCTGTCGCCAGGTTTTTGCTCCCCCCGTCTAAGAGCAGCATAATGTAGAGACTATGACCCTGATTCCAGCGATGTGTCACTTACTGAGCTGTTTGCTGTCATTTTGATAAAATCATGGTTTCCTCTGCTGCAGATCTAGCAGTTATACAGAGCTCATGAGTATGCTGGACTATCTGGCAGCAGCACAAGTAGTCCTCTAATGATAATCTACTGCTGATTAATCAGTGATTTCATCAAAACTACACTAAGCAGCGCAGTAAATGACACATCGCTGAAATCAGGATCTCTGCCCCTATGTTATGCTGCTCTCAAATTAAGGGAAAAAACCTGGTGACAAATTACCTTTAACTGAATTATGATTTCATGATGAAGTAAGATTACTATAGAACGTTTGGTCTAGTGACAATGGCAATATTTTGGTTCAAAGACTTTTATTGCAAATGAATAACATCAAAATTAAAATTTTGACATTTTAAAGGGAATCTGTCAGCAGGTTTTTCCTATTTAATTTGAGAGTAGCATATATGGCACAAGACACTGATTTCAGGGATGTGTCACTAATTAGGCTGGGGTCACACGAGCATATAAAAAAATCAGTCTCATGCTCATCCAGAAAAGTGGGAGATATATATATATATATATACACACTTATATACACACACACACTATATATAAAATTAAATAAATGTAATATAATCTATTATTTGTGTGTTTTCAATTCATGGGTTGACAGTCGGGTGTTAGTAGCCAACCGTGTTAGTAGCCAACCTGTTTTGATTTGAAGAACAGGGTTTGGTCAGTCTGATCTTCACATCAAGTTTGTGGAAATGTGAAACGGCACAGACAACAGAGATTTCTGATGACCTGAGGAGGATGCTTGTTGATGCTCATAAGGCTGAAAAAACGGTACAAACAATCTATAAAGATACCACAGTCAGGTGTGTGTAATAATCTGCCAGATCACAAGGGAACCCAAGATGACTTCTAAACAACTAAAGGCCTCTCACATAGCGAATGCTCCTTAGTCCACCATCAAGAGGACACTGAACAACATTCATGTGCATGGCAGGATTACCGGGTGAAAGTCACTGCTCTCCAAAAATAATACTGCTTATTAATAGTTTGCTAAAGATCATCTAGCCAAGTCAGATGGCTATTGCAACAAGGTTTTCTGAACCGTTAAGACTTAGAGCTTTTTTTCCAAAATGAGAAGTATTACGTTTTCAAAAATAGAAAAAAATCTGCACTACATCATTAAAACCCCATACCTATGTGAAACGTGGTGGTATTATGGTTTTGGCCTGTTTTTGCTGCTTCTTGGTCAGGACAGGTTACCATCATTGATATGAAAGGATTAAATTATAGTAGCAAATTCTAAAGTCAAATGTGAGAACATATGTCCATAAGCTGAATCTTAAGAGAACATG
Source organism: Anomaloglossus baeobatrachus (assembly GCF_048569485.1). NCBI lineage: Eukaryota > Metazoa > Chordata > Amphibia > Anura > Aromobatidae > Anomaloglossus > Anomaloglossus baeobatrachus. Next base: position 506,507,969 of record NC_134355.1, on the reverse strand, counting down.
GGTCGTACAACAAGACAATTACCCAAAGCACACAAGTCATTCTGCAAAAGAATATCTAAAGAATACTAGGCTAAAGTTAAAGTTTTTGGAATGGCAAAGTCAAAGTCCTGATCTTAAGGCTATGTGCGCACTAGAAAAGTGAATTTTCTCAAGAAAATTTCTTGAGAAACTTCTGGGAGTTGAAGATTATCGCACCTGCGGTAAAAAAAAACGCACCAAAACCGGATTTTGCCGCGGTTTTTCCGCAGGTTGGTCCCTGCGTGATTTTTATGTTGAACTGCAATAAATAATATAGATAATAGATAGATAATCGATAGACAGATAATGGATAGAGGGAAAGATGGATAGATAGATAGATGAGAAAGACCTATATAATGTCCCACCCCCCTGCATATTCTAAGCTGGCACCCTTTAGTGACTTTCATGTGGCACTAAAGGGTGCCTAACCTTGTATTTAGCCAAAAAATAATTAAATAATTAAAAAAAAAAAATGACGTGAGGTCCCCCCATCTTTTGTAGCCAGCTAGGGTAAAGCAGACGGCTGCATCCTGCAGACCACAGCTGGCAGCTTCACCTTGGCTGGTAATCCAAAACAAACAGCACCCAAACGCTGTTATTTTACATTAAATAAATAATTTAAAACAAAAAACGTGGGGTCCCCCCCAAATTGGATCACTAGCCAAGGTAAAGCGGACAGCTGGGGTCTGATATTCTCAAACTAGGGAGGTCCACTGTTATTGGACACTCCCCAGCCTAAAAATAGCAGGCTGCAGCCGCCCCAGAAGTGGCGAACAAGTGTGTCCCATTCTGCAGATCAGTGTGGGTCCCAGCTGGCAGATCCCCAGTGATCAATAAAAACTTGTGAACGAGGGGGGGGATTTTTCATGTTTTTTTTGGAGTAAGAACTACTGCACCACAATTGTGAAAAAAGTATACAGTTTTTATTATTACAAAAAATACAAAATACTGGAAATCACATGTGCTTGTAGTTGGTGATTAGACATACATAGTTAAAATCCAATTAAATGAGACAGAGAAAAGAAGGTCACAGGGAGGGAGACAGGCTACCCCTTAATTTCTGTGCGGGGAACAGGATAGTTAGATTATATCCCAGATGGCCATATAAGGAACCAGAGAAACATGGGTATATCCCCTAAGATAGTAGAGCAATGGAGTGGTTATACATGAAAAGTAACCAACAGGATAAGGTCCAAATCAGGGCCTGAACACAATAGTATGTAACACCACCAGCGAGTACATAGCATAATCTCAAATAAAGAAAAGAAAAAAAAAATCATACAATGGTGGAGATTGGCACCTGAAGGACCTACCTGTGGTATGTATAGCACCCAAGGAGGGGAGTCTGTCAGCCTCACATGTGGACCCGGTCCCGACACGTGTTTCGCAGGTGCTTCAACGGGAGACCAGTGATCAATAAGTTATACTTTTTTTTTTTATTGGACACCCACTTTAATCTTCTAAAAATATTGTAGAAAACCCTGAAGAGACCCAATTTATGAGTGAAAATCAACCAACGTAAGAATTGAAGCTGTTTTGAACAGAGGAATGGGCTAAAATTCCTCCCGGCGATATGCAGGACTAATCAACAGTTACCGGCTTTAATGTTTAGATGCAGTTATTGATACTCAAAGCAAAGATTCACAAACTTTTGTAACTCACAGACGGGAATACTAGATCAATACCTCAATAAGAAAAGACATTGTGATATCTTTGATTTGGTGCTTTTTATATACTTTATTTGATAATCTGATGTAGTTTTAGGTCAAATTTGTGTAGAAATATGGAAAATTCTGAAGGGTTCACATACTTTGCAGCATAGAATATTCACAGCTCACTCATAATATATAATGTGTTTGAATGTAGCCCTGCGTGCGTTTTTGTAAGTATTCCACCCTATCCAATGCTACGTGGTTTTTGGCATCTCCTGGGTTAATGCCCCTGCATTGTTTTCTTGTATTAAATGCTTCTTATTTTGCCACAACAGACTGCAGGCCTCAAGGAGTAGGAAAAGAATGGACACAGATGTATCCAAATATCTAATTTTGCCTAAAAGCAAGTGCCGGCAGATAAATGCCCATAAAGGGATTTCTTCCTTAAGCCCCGTGGATTTTCCTCTTTCCTCTTTTTTTTTTTTTTGGCAACTTTTTGTGCGAGTTAGAAATGAAAAGCATTCATCCAGTGCCCTAAAGAACAGCTCTGCTGAATGGAATAACAGCGTAATATAGCATTGAAGGCAGAATTGAAAGTGATTATCTAGTTAACTCTTGACAGTTACCTCCAGATTGAAAAAGAAGTGGCAGGCTTGATTTGCAAATGAATTAGAGCTTTTTCATTTGGTGCCAGGATCATCTTTTTATATTCTGATATGACAGATGCTGTGTTCCACGCTTTTGTCCCCCCTTAGTCTAACACTAGCAAATAAAAAACAAAGGATAATGGTACTCATTTTATTTGCATCTTTTCTCCAGGAGTTTATTCTTTGTGTAGAAGTTTTTAATATTTGAGATTTTTGAGAAAAAAAAAAAAAAGATAAAAAGAAATAAGTAAATTGTTCTGAATTCTTTTGTTTCTGCTAGAATGAGACTGTTTGTTTAGGTATACTAATAATTGGGAGGGGGGGGGCAATGAGTTTTGGTTTTTATTCATTTTAGTGTCCAAGGAGGACAAACTTTCTGGTTTTAAGTTACGTTTGAGCCATGGGAAATGAATAGATGGAATTGTAAAGAGGGACATGTAGGTAGATGTAAGTAATTTTTTTCTCTTTTTCTTCTCCGCGGAGATGTTTCACCATCTGTTTTTTATACTCTCATTTGTAGAACCAAACAAAGCCTTTCTGAAGATGGTGTTCCATACTGTATGTGTCAATCAGACTTAGCTGAGATCTCCTTGTGCATATTTTGCAAAGGTTCTGAAGATCTAAACCAATAATGGCTGTACAGATAATGTTGTTAATATTAAAAAGTTGGTAAAAAATGTTTATCTTAATATCACAATTAGATGTGAGTGCTTATGTTCCTTACCCAAGTGCTATACTTACAGAGAAGTAACAATTCTACACAAAGATCTGGAAAATGATACAATGTCCCATTGTAGTGACCCGGTCCTTCTCATAAAGTGGTAAAATGTTTTATGGGTCATCGTAGTTTATGATCTAAGTGGAAATCTTTGGCTAAAGGTGCCCATACACATGAGAGGGTAGTCATCTATTGGATGAAGAAGAGACGTTTGTCCATTTCTCCCGATTTCTCCATACATATGCATGCTTGGCTCAGCTGAGCATTCATGTGTTTTCAATGTGGAAAGGAGAGAAAGCATTTGCCAGACAGCTCTGGCAGCTGCTTTTTTCCTATGAGCACAAATGGATTATGCATTTCAATGTAAACTGTCAATTCCTTATCGACCTTTACATCGTGTGTTGGGGTCAGTCAAGAGGTCCTCATACACAACAGATTGTAGGCAATGCTTGCTAATTTTAGAATAATGTAATTTTACATTGATACGTGGGGACTTAAAGAGGTTATCCCATAAACAATATAGCTTAAATTAATAAGTCCCACAAGTGGTGTATTTTAAAAAAAAGTGTGTTTTTAAAAAAAAAAAGTTCCTGTGCTGAGTTAACCTTATAAATGTGCCCCTGCTATATACAGTACTATTATTTGCTGTGTCTGACTGCAAACTGCTCCAGTTCATGGCTGGCAAATACCACAGCTTTTGGCCCAGGGGTAAGCATAAGTCACTTATGATAAGTGACTATACAGACAAAACAGCCTGCAGGGTCTGGCAGCTGACTTAGGATGTCTAGATGCCACTGAGCTTATATGTCACTGAATTGATGAGTTCAGAGGGCTGAAGATGCAGTAGAAACGCTTGCTCCTGTGATAAAACAGGCAGTAAAATAGGTTTCTTCAGAAAGCAGGAGAAGCGAGCTGCTGCTTGATTCGTATACTCACTTATCATAAGTGACATGCTTCTTCGCTGTTGTATGTGACAATGAAAAAGAGGAAATATGCCACCAAGGATTGGAAATATATATATATATATATATATATATATATATATATATATATATATTAAAAATCCAATTTTTAAGCTTCCTTAACCCCTTCACGACCATGGACGGATCTTTCCGTCATGGATCGTGTCCCGGTAATCCCCGCCCCCTGCCGCGGGCAGGCGGCGTGGATCGGCACACATATCAGCTGTTTTCAACAGCTGACATGTGTGCCTACATGTTCCGAGTGGAATCGCATTCCACCCGGAACATTAACCCCTTAGATCTCGCTGCCAAAGTCTGGCAGCGAGATCTATATGCGCGCGGCCATCTTTTTTTCTTACCGCCGCCCCCTCCGGACGTCACGTGAGTGATCACGTGACGTTCGGTGGTTGCCATCGTAGCACAGGGTCATGTGATGACGCCTGGTGCTAAGAAGTTTCACTTTCATTCTTCCTCGGCACGGAGCAGAGGAAGAAAGAAAGTGACTGAATCTGCTGATTACAGCGGTATAGCTGTGATCAGCAGATAGCGATCAGCAATCGGATTGCTGATCGCTATAGCCCCCTAGGGGGACTAGTAAAATAAAATAAAAAAAGTAAAAAAAAAGTTTTAAAAAATTAAAAAAAAAACAAAAAACCTAAAAGTTCAAATCACCCCCCTTTCCCCCCATTGAAAATTAAAGGGTTAAAAAATAAATAAATATACACATATTTGGTATCGCCGCGTTCAGAAATGCCCGATCTATCAAAATATAAAATCAATTAATCTGATTGGTAAACGGCGTAGTGGCAAAAAAATTCCAAACGCCAAAATTACGTTTTTTGGTCGCCGCAAGTTTTACGCAAAATGCAATAACAGGCGATCAAAACGTAGCATCTGCGCAAAAATGCTACCATTAGAAACATCAGCTCGAGACGCAAAAAATAAGCCGTCACTGAGCCATAGATCCCAAAAAATAAGAACGCTACGTGTTTTGGAAAATGGCGCAAAACGTGCGCCACTTTTATTGGACAAACTTGTGAATTTTTTTTAACCCCTTAGATACAAGTAAACCTATACATGTTTGGTGTCTACAAACTCGCACCGAACTCAGGTATCATACCCACACATCAGTTTTACCATATAGTGAACACCGTGAATAAAACATCCCAAAAACTATTGTGCCATCACACTTTTTTTGCAATTTTTCCACACTTGGAATTTTTTTGCTGCTTTCCAGTACACCATATGGTAAAACTTATGGTTTCATTTAAAAGTACAACTTGTCCCGCAAAAAACAAGCCCTCATATGGCAAGATTGACGGAAAAATAAAAAAGTTACGGCTCTCGGAAGAAGGGGAGCAAAAAACAAAAACGCAAAAACGGAAAGTGCCCCGGGGCTGAAGGGGTTAAAAACAACAAAACGCATTACAAAATGGAAAAACAAAGTGGGAAGGAAGGAGAGGTGGTTCCAAGTGAACCACCTATGTAAGGACATACATGTCCTTGCTCAAAGGCAATAAACAGTGGAATACAGCGGCTAGAGAGAGCAAAAAATTCAAAATTATCAGCCACAAAATATATACATTTAAGTTAAAAAAAAACAAAACCCATCCAGCAGGTGTTTTAATCATTCAAGATGTTATCATTCCTTCCTGTTTCTCAAGAAATCTTTTGTTGTATGCGTACGTATGATTTCCTGACTTCCAGTCACTATATTAACTCATTCTTGTATTCATTTTTAGTATTCAGTTGCCTCTTGTTGTATAATATAAAGAAAATTAAATGTTAAAGGATCTGTGCACGCGTATTAGGATTTGGTGCAGAAATTTCTGCACAATTTCTGCATCTCTTGAAAAATGCACGGTTTTCCCGCATATTCAGTTCATTTTTTTGTCTTACGCTTTTGGAGCAGATTTTTCCCAATGAGCAAAATCTGTAGCAGAAACACTAAAAGAATTGACAGGCTGCAAACTTATTTCTGCACCAAATCTGAAAGTAGAAAATACTCAACATGTGCATGAGACTTCAGGATTCTCATTGACTTTTTGTGGCACATCTGCACAGAAAATGAATAAAAAAAAAAAAAGCTGCAAAAACGCAAGGTGTGTACACAGTCTTACAATACTGTAGACTTTATTTTATCACTTTTCATATGTCAATTTGATCTATTCATACATTTTTTGGTATATCTCAGAGAAGAAAATTGCAAGAGTCCAAAGCAAACAGAAAAAGGCTGTATATGTATGAATGCTGAGTATTCGGTTGCAGAAATCTCTGCGCCAAATCTGCATCTCTTGACAAAAGTAATGCGCTTTTTTGCTGTGCATTTTTTGCCTTGTTTTCGGAAAGTTTTTAATGCGATGTTTTGTATTCGTTTTTCATGCATTTGGGTTGGAAAAACGCTGAAAGAATTGACATGCTGCAGATTAGTTTCTACACCCAATCTGCAAGGAAATACTAGGCAACATATGCACAAAACTTCAGAATTCTCATTGACTTTGCTGGCATAAGGGTAGGCATGCAGATTTGTGACAAAACTGCACCCAAAAACGCAGTGTGTGCACATGGCCAAAACATTTTGTACTGTGTAATTAGAGATGTAGCTTTCTGATAAATCTCGGAGGTTTATAAGATGACATTTTGTGTATTTTAATGATGCACTATGGCGGTTTTTCTTTCCGCTCCATAACTCCTAGACAGGCAGTGTAATGGAGCAGGAACATTTTTTATTTTTCAGTGATTTATGAAGTATATATTTATAACGTTTACATCATGATATTCTTGATTGACAGCCGTGTTCAGACCAAATTCTTCCTCTATTTCTGCTTAATCTAGCTTTCTGATGCTCACTCATTCTTCTATCCTCTACTTTTCCCACATTCCCCCACAAATAAGGGCGCGATCACACGTCTGTTTCCATTTTTCATCTGTCAAAAATTACCTTTTTTCTCCATTTTTTCGTGTTTTTTTTTTTTTGTCATCCTAAACTAAAGTAGATAAACAGTCAGGTAAGAAGAGATGAACAACATAAGAGGATGTCAAATGGATGTTTTTAATTATTTATACTTTTTTTTTTTTTTTTTTTTATGGATTACCATTGTCTTAAATCTCTCAATCTGATCTGAAATAATTGGATGAGAGTGGTTCAGGAAACATTGATACATTTAAAAACAAAAAAACAAACCCAAACTCTAGAATTCAACCCCTGCCCCTCGAATGTGTTGGTTTGTTATGACCCTTTTTCCTGCAGGAGGCCGTATGTGCCCGGTGTGTGCGCTTCCTGGCTTTCGGATGCCTCCACATTGACGGCTCTTGTTTTTGCATCTTAATCGAGCTTCCTCCTTCCTGTTTTATTTACTTGAGTCTCTTGTCAGGCGTTCTCATCACAAAGAGCAGTGAGGCTACAGCTCTCTGCTTTATTTTGTCAATTCTGCTACATTTTAATGAGCACTTTCTTTTGTTGGAGAGCAAAAGATTAACTAATTTGGTGACATTTGTGATCTTCAGTGTCAGTGGCAACTTGAGTCCCGCAAAGGGTTTGTGATGTGAAGAATGACCATTTAGATTATTGTTGCCTACTGTCTCCAGCTTATTAGACAGTGCTGGCATCACAGTTCATTTCTTTTTGAAGTAGAAAGCTTGTACTATAACACGGCCTGCCCTGTTCAGGAAATTATTTATAACATTTCCTGGTTGGTAAATAGAATTACATAGATTTTAATGGGTATTACCTTTATTTTCATTGTCACTAATTTGCCTGTTTTATTTTGTAACGAAGATTTTAGTTTTTCCTTATAAGTTCCTTAAGTAAATATCAGCAGTGAGAAAGGGGATAATACATAACTTTTATTAGAATTATTTAAAAAAATTGCGTAGTGCTGCAATTCATAAAATAATTTTTTGTGCAAAAAAATGAAACAATACTCATGTCCAAGAGGACCAACAAAGATAGTGTTGGAGCCCCCCCGGTGGTGTCCCTCAGTAATAGACCATAATCACCAGATGGACATTGAGGGGCTTCAACACCAAATTAGTGTCCAAGATTCATAGACACTGTAAAGTGATGACTGCTATGAGCCGGGTAAACAGGGCAACAACCTATAATTCTATCTATTAGTCAGGTTAGGGTCATAGGAGGATATATTCCAGTGGGAACCAAGCCTCCCAATAGGACTCACCAGTGTAATATACAGTGTGGGGTTAATAAATCCCCCCAAAAAACAAGTTTTTCATACATGTAAACACCAAAAATTGCCACCATAACCTAACAAAAATCCATCCAAGATCACAGTGGTGTTTCCTGGATTTAATTCAGAGTATAGCCATGGCCATGGACAGCCACCCGATTTATTTATCCTGATGACCCCCTTCTAACAACTGACCTGCACCTACAACTGGGTGAGACCATTCCATTTCCTATGTACAATTGTATGATGTATAAATGAGCCGGATATTATAAGCAAGAGGCAATAATTATACCTATATGTTTACTTCCGTGACTATACTCTGAATTAAATCCAGGAAACACCACTGTGATCTTGGATGGATTTTTGTTAGGTTATGGTGGTAATTTTTGGTGTTTACATGTATGAAAAACTTGTTTTTTGGGGGATTTATTAACCCCACACTGTATATTACACTGTTGAGTCCTATTGGGAGGCTTGGTTCCCACTGGAATATATCCTCCTATGACCCTAACCTGACTAATAGATAGAATTATAGGTTGATGCCCTGTTTACCCGGCTCATAGCAGTCATCACTTTACAGTGTCTATGAATCTTGGACACTAATTTGGTGTTGAAGCCCCTCAATGTCCATCTGGTGATTATGGTCTATTACTGCCGGACACCACCGGGGGGGATCCAACACTATCTTTGTTGGTCCTCTTGGACATGAGTATTGTTTCATTTTTTTGCACAAAAAATTATTTTATGAATTGCAGCACTACGCAATTTTTTTAAATAATTCTAATAAAAGTTATGTATTATCCCCTTTCTCACTGCTGATATTTATCTTAATCTTGAGAGGTAATTTAGGAACGGCTTTTCATCACTTCTTTCTATACTGCTGGTATTTCTTATAAGTTCCTTAAGTAATATAAACCCTTAAAACCTGTGCATTACTTACTCTGCTTGGGTCCAGCAGGAGTCTCCGCTGCTGCTTCGGTTGTATGTTGTCCGCAGCCCTGGCGTTATATCAATAGCGCTTCAGATAAATGGAGCTCATCAGCTCCGCCGAGGAGCTTATTACCATAAGCAATCTACTTAAAATTTATATATATATACGTTTTAAGCAGGTTGCTTGTGGAATGAAATTTTTATTTGCTTGTGCATCAGAACAACCAAAAATTCCTAGCAATATCATGTCTGTTTCTGTAAATGGAGCTCATTAGCTCCGCCAATGAGCTTATTACCATAAGTAACCTGCTTAAAATTATATAATTATATACATATATATATACATTGTGTATGTATGTATGTATATATATATATATATATATATATATATATATATATATATATATATATATATATATATATATATATATATATATACAGTATAGACCAAAAGTTTGGACACACCTTCTCATTCAAAGAGTTTTCTTTATTTTCAGGACTCTGAAGATTGTAGATTCACATTAAAGGCATCAAAACTATGAATTAAAACATGTGGAATGAAATACTTAAAGTGTGAAACAACTGAAAATATGTCTTATGTTCTAGGTTCTTCAAAGTAGCCACCTTTTGATTTCATTACTAGTTTGCACACTCTTAACATTCTCTTGATGAGCTTCAAGAGGTAGTCACCGGAAATGGTTTTCCAATAGTCTTGAAGGAGTTCCCAGAGATGCTTACAACTTGTTGGCCCTTTTGCCTTCACTCTGCGGTCCAGCTCACCCCAAACCATCTAAATTGGGTTCAGGTCTGGTGACTGTGGAGGCCAGGTCATCTGGCGTAGCACCCCATCACTCTCCTTCTTAGTCAAATAGCCCTTACACAGCCTGGAGGTGTGTTTGGGGTCATGGTCCTGTTGAAAAATAAATGATGGTCCAACTAAACGCAAACCGGATGGAATTGCACGCCGCTGCAAGATGCTGTGGTAGGCATGCTGGTTCTGTATGCCTTCAATTTTGAATAAATGCCCAACAGTGTCACCAGCAAAGCACCCCCACACCATCACACCTCCTCCTCTATGCTTCACGGTGGGAACCAGCCATGTAGAGTCCATCCGTTCACCTTTTCTACAAAGACACAGTGGTTGGATCTAAAGATCTCAAATTTGGACTCATCAGACCAAAGCACAGATTTCCACTGGTCTAATGTCCATTCCTTGTGTTCTTTAGCCAAAACAAGTCTCTTCTGCTTGTTGCCTGTCCTTAGCAACTATTTTACCATGAAGGCCTGCTGTATATACTGTGTATATATATATAAAGCTTTAAGCAGGTTGCTTGTGCAATGAAATATTTATTTGCTTGTGGCATTAGAACAACCTTCCTAGGTTGTTCAACAAAACAACAACAAATTCAAATTCAAAACAACAACAACAAATGGAACAACAAATTCCTAGCAATATCATGTCTGTTTCTTGAGTACATTATTTAAATGCTACAGTATGTACATGGTCACAACCAATTTTTTTTATTCCAGTGCATCTAAAGTGAACAAACAAACAACGTTTGTAAACTGTTTTCCTTAAAAACAAAAGTTCCCATGGTGAACACTACACGCAGAGGTCGCGTTACATATTTTTTAACTGGGTAAAACACTCCATTTAGCAATTTTGAGGAGTTTTGTTTTTTGGGGTTTTTTTTCGGTTAAGCGGGGTACTTAAGTAATTATTCTGTTCTCCTAATTTCTCACTGACTACCCATGTTTTATGGGCTCTTTGTCTTAAAACATTTACTGTCATCAGTACTGCTGAAAGCCAGTGACCTTCAGGAACATCATCCATTGGTGCTCTGTAGTACTGATGCTAAAAATCCCAGGAAATCTGACATTCCATCTGGTAGATCAATGAGAAGCGGGTCTGCTCGTTAGTAGGGCAGCTCATGTACATATCCGTACGTCTACTCTCATATTCTGCTCTGTGTTCTGTATCATGCGTAGACAGAATTGAAAGAGTCAATAAGAGATGAGAGGACCCATTGTTGTTTGGTTCAGTGTGCTGTGCCGGACTGTTGATAAAGTTTTGTTGTGGACCCAGACTTGACCTGAACCCCATTGAAAGTCACTAATTGGGCAGATTGGGTTTCTGCCCATATTAAGCCAGCCATAAACAGATCACTTCTGAGGAAAGGAGGGCAGGTTTCTTTTTAACTTTTTTTTTTTTTCCTTTCTACATCCAATAAACGCTAATTGTACCCCAGGGTGAGACATTCAGACACTACAAATGGCTCACACTGGACCGAGCACTGAGTGTACCGGAGCACATTGATGCTTGCTTGCGTGGTCAGCATACATACAGCACCCAAACTCTGAACTCAAACACTGATTGATTTTTTATTTTTTTTAAAAGTCTGTGTTCAGTACGAGCACCCAACTTTATTGTTCAATCCACTCATCTCTATCAATAATGCTTTTAAAGGCGTATTGCCACCTCCGGTTGCAAGCATTCTCTATATAGTCTGATGTTGCACTCATGCTACCTGCCATTTGTACCCTACTTCTTAGTATGTTACATTCATTTTGTTAGGAAGAAATAAAGAACTGAGAAAAGAAAATCTGACAGATACGTACTGTACATATATACACACACAGGTTTAAAGTCTGGAATTAAAGAAAAGCTGGTCTGTAAGGTAAATGGAGGCCCAAAATAATGTGCACTTAGAATACTCTTCATTTCCAAAAGCTTTCCTTTTTGTGTTACCCAGCCACTAGCACAAAATAATGTACACTTACAATGCTGTTCATTTCCAGAAGCTTTACCTTTTGTGTTACCCAGCCATCAGCTCTGATGACATTTTTTCAGGAATTTGGCTTGTTTTAATTGAGCTTATCTACAAAATTAATTTATTGAAAAGTGTTGCCCTCAACATTACAGAGTCGGCTCTTGTAAGTGTCTTGTACCACAACTTTCCCTTCACTTGCTAAACGTAATACTTGAGTCATACTCCTTTAGACTCACATAAACAGATACCTTGTTTTGCCCCCTGCTTGGGACGCTGTAAACCAGACATTTCTGAATGGGACTGCAAAGAATTTTCATCAATTGGTCTGCTTAATATATCCAAAATAAATCACTTTCTACGCCTCTTATATTGGCTCTATGCTATAACTATAATTTCATCAATTTTATGTGTTTCTTCTGGTAATTTTTACCTAGCATAGCAGAAAGCTATATTTGCAAATTCTACATATAATGGAGGTATTGCTGTACTGTAACTGGCTCCCAATATGCATCACATTGGTTTTCTCAAGGTCACTGGAGCTGAAGCGTTGCATGGGTTACGAAGTTTAATTTCACTGGATGTGCTGCCTCGCTCTCCATATTTGGTGACTGTAGGATCACGTCCATAGAGCCGTACACCCCTCTTCAAATTGCCAGTGTTACCACCTTTCCTTTATCAGACTCCCAATCCTGCTATAGCTTTATCAACAACAAAAATTTTTGTTTGAATTTCTCATATAGAGAAATAAAACTGTAACTTTCCTTATCCTTTATCCCATGTACATTATTCCCATGGATATGAACTAAACCCTGACCCACAACTTTTCACCTTATTTTAAAACTATGAAAAAATATTTTTTTGATGGGCTGTCTTTAGGGTAAGTTATTGATTTGTGATCGGTGGGGTTTGACATCATTCACTCTCGTTGATTAGCTTTTGCCAGTTGCAGACAGAAATGCTCAGTTATGGAGCTGCAGAGCTCCGTCAGCTGTGTAATAGATGCGTCCAGGTACTAGACATTAGCCCCAGATTCAATAGGGGACGACTCTGCAGAACCCTTCCATGGTCACTGTACTGTTGACAGAGCTGTTTTGTACCACTCTACAATGAAGCACTTCTGGCCTATACTGACACCAGACATCTAATTGGCATCAATACCGGCTATCACACACCCACTGATCAGATATTGATGATCTAACTTAAAAATAGGCCATCAACATAAAGATTTTGGACATCCCTTTAATAATACCTGTAAACACTACCTGACAAAGAAATCTCTGTAAATAATCTCCTGTCTCATGCTAGACACAGTTTAGATTTCCATCCTGGAATATCTAGCTCTTCTCTAGATAATATCTAGTGTTTTCTGTTTTGTCTTCTTGCTACTGCTGTCCCCACCCATACAGTCTCCTTAATCTAGTCCTAAATTCTGCAATCCCTTGATAACACAAAGACAATTATATAAATTCGCCATCTGATGCAAAGCTACTACAGTGTTTCCAAAAAAATAAGTCCATGTCATAGTATTTTTTGCTCCGTAAGATTCGCTAGGGCTTATTTTCAGGGGATGTCTTATACTTTACCATGAGGAAATCTGAGGAGGGAAAAGGCGCAAGAAAATAGTGTCTTACCCGGTATATGGGTTTAAGGCGAAAAGGAAATGAATACACTCACCTGATCAGGTTGTGCCAGTCACAACCCCTGTGCAGACTTGTGTGAGTGCTGGAGTGGTTAAAGCTGCGGTCCCGTTGGAGAGAGTTATAAATGTTCAAAATGAAAGGACGGGTTTTTTTACCGCGCTATAAACCACAATGGGTGTTTGTAAAATAAAGATTCTTTTATTAAAACATTCCTACGCGTTTCAGAGGTATACACACCTCCTTCTTCAGGGAAAAATCATACAGATATAAGAAATACAAGAGTTTATATAGGAGTACCCAGGAGAAGTCACGCTCCTGAAAAAAAATCATTTATCTCATGACTCATAGCCACGAGGAGTGAGACTACGTCATGATTGAAACGTCATGATTGAAAAAAACACAAAACTGCATGATGTTACAAAATGAAAGGTTTTCCCTCTACCAGATTTATAATGGAGAGTATACCCTCCGTGGGTTAATTAAACCAGAAAAAAGAGAAAAAGAAAAATAGACCGTTGTTTTTTTCGGCAAGAGGAGGAAGAAAAAAGAAAAAAGAAAAAAGAGGGAAAAAATGTTCAATATATGATCGGATTTGAACCTAAGAGAGTGTCCGGGGGACAATGGGAGAGAAATTCTCTACCCACTATTCTATCCTTTGCGGGGTACTGTGAAACAGTGGCTACGGGAGATCTATGAAGCTTAAATCTAAATTGTGAACTAAAAATCAATGTATAAAAAGGAGATGTGTGCGATCCTTTTATTAGTGTTTATACAACGGTGAAAATTAGGATAGCCTGGGGCTTCCGTATAGAAACAAGAAGGAGACAAGCTGATGTCTCTCCGAGGTGAGCAAAAAGTGGATGTTACCTCAAGAGAAGGGGAGGGGGGGGATGAAAAAAACAACAAGATGTCTTGCGAGGGGGATAAGTATCCCTATAGTAAAAAGAATAAATTGAAAACCGTGGGAAAAAACAGAATAGCGCATGCGCTGGACGGGGGTTTTGAGAAAAAGTGTCCAAATCCACCGCTATATGCAGGGAAAAAAAGGGGGGGGGGGGGGAAGGATTTTACGTTTATGAGACTAAGTGAGTATATAGAAAAATATATATATATAAAATATATAAAAATATATAAAGGAGATCGCTCTATCAGCACTCTGTATTTCATACAGAGTGCTGATAGAGCGATCTCCTTTATATATTTTTATATATTATATATATATATTTTTCTATATACTCACTTAGTCTCATAAACGTAAAATCCTTCCCCCCCCCCCCCCTTTTTTTCCCTGCATATAGCGGTGGATTTGGACACTTTTTCTCAAAACCCCCGTCCAGCGCATGCGCTATTCTGTTTTTTCCCACGGTTTGAACTCAAACCACCTTTCATTATTGGAAACCGCTCACTCTCTCTGTTCCACGCATGCGTCCCCTCAATTTTTTCCCACGGTCCGAACTTTCAATTTATTCTTTTACTATAGGGATACTTATCCCCCTCGCAAGAATTCTTGTTGTTTTTTCCCCCCCCCCCCCTCCCCTTCTCTTGAGGTAACATCCACTTTTTGCTCACCTCGGAGAGACATCAGCTTGTCTCCTTCTTGTTTCTATACGGAAGCCCCAGGCTATCCTAATTTTCACCGTTGTATAAACACTAATAAAAGGATCGCACACATCTCCTTTTTATACATTGATTTTTAGTTCACAATTTAGATTTAAGCTTCATAGATCTCCCGTAGCCACTGTTTCACAGTACCCCGCAAAGGATAGAATAGTGGGTAGAGAATTTCTCTCCCATTGTCCCCCGGACACTCTCTTAGGTTCAAATCCGATCATATATTGAACATTTTTTCCCTCTTTTTTCTTTTTTCTTTTTTCTTTTTTCTTTTTTCTTCCTCCTCTTGCCGAAAAAAACAACGGTCTATTTTTCTTTTTCTCTTTTTTCTGGTTTAATTAACCCACGGAGGGTATACTCTCCATTATAAATCTGGTAGAGGGAAAACCTTTCATTTTGTAACATCATGCAGTTTTGTGTTTTTTTCAATCATGACGTTTCAATCATGACGTAGTCTCACTCCTCGTGGCTATGAGTCATGAGATAAATGTTTTTTTTCAGGAGCGTGACTTCTCCTGGGTACTCCTATATAAACTCTTGTATTTCTTATATCTGTATGATTTTTCCCTGAAGAAGGAGGTGTGTATACCTCTGAAACGCGTAGGAATGTTTTAATAAAAGAATCTTTATTTTACAAACACCCATTGTGGTTTATAGCGCGGTAAAAAAACCCGTCCTTTCATTTTGAACATTTATACTTTACCATGAACAACAATTCATATTTATTCTTGAACCAAAGAAAAAAAAAAAAAAATCAACATTTTGTCAAATATAATCCTGTCATCACATTCTGGAACATGGACATTTTGTGTTAATGCTATTACAGTTTCAGATGCACATTTGCTAATCTGACCTGCTATTCTCATGGTTCAGAATCAGTGCAATAGTGGTGGGTACACACCATATTTACAAAGGTTTAAATTAACTGCATACATTTATAATTCTCTATGTACTGCTAAGTTTACCCCCAAAAGAAAGCCGACACCCCCTAAAAGATTCACACTTACCAGACCCCAAACAATTAGAGTTGGCAAGTAAAGAGGCTCTCACATACAAATCTGAGTTGCTGTCTGGTCCCCCAGCGTTGTACAATGGTTGGCTCCCCCTGGTGACTGAAAGCAGTATCAGGCTATGTGGGCACGTTGCGTATTTGCATGCAGTTACTCTGCGATATGCACCACAGCGTAACTGCATGCGTCCTGCGTCCCCAGCATAATATATGAAGATTATGCAGGAGACGTGCGCACGTGGCATATTAGAGCGCAGCGCTTCGGCTGCTGCCCCGAAGCGCGCGTTCTAAGAAGGGACATGTCACTTCTTCCATGCGCTCTGCATGCATCCCCCGCTCTGTCTATGGGAGGGGCTGCACTCAGAGCGCATGGAATAGGCTTTTTTTTTTCATTACGGACTCTTTCTGCAGCGATTTGAAGTGCACATGTGCTGTTCAAATCGCTGCAGAAATTTCTGCAGAGACAGAACGCTACGTGCGCACATAGCCTCACTCACGTGGCGTGATACTGGTTCCCAATCAGTTTGTGAGAGCTGCAGTGCAATGCAGCTAGAATGGCGAGGGGCCTAACAGCAATGCAGATCTCTGTGAGAGCCCATACACCATCGACACTTGCCAACTGTAATTGTTTGGGATCTGGTGAGTGTAATTATTTTATTTTTATTTTTTTGAGGGGAGGGTTATTTCTTTGATGAAGAGGCCTCATGTATTCTCTAACTATTTTAAAGCTGCTCGGACACTTTCTTATGGAACGGCCCCTAGGGCTTTTTTTTTTTCTGGAGTAGGGCTTATATGTTAAGAATACTCAAAAAGCCCCCCAAATCCTAGTAGGGCTTATTTTTGGGGTAGGTTTTATTTTCAGGCAAACAGTAACTATGAAACTGCTTACAAAATGCTGACCGGGTGGTATACCATTTTTATGCTGATTAACCTACATATTGTACGGCGTAGAGTCTACGCTAACCGTACTGAAGCTAAGCTGGAGATGTTGCCAGGGTCCTGGAGCTATAATCCTCATATTGTGGGAATAGCTTCTTAAGGCCGCTTTACACGCAGCAACATCGCTAAAGAGACGTCGTTGAGGTCACGGAATTCGTGACGCACATCCGGCCGCGTTAGCGATGTCGTTGCGGCTGGCACCTACGTGCGATCGAAATGGTCGCAAAATTGTGCAAAATCGTTAATCGTTGACATGTTCCCCTATTCCTAAAAATCGTTGCTGCTGCAGGTATGATGTTGTTTGTCGTTCCTGCGGCATCATACATTGCTATGTGTGACACGGAACCTCACCTTACCTGTGGCCGCCGGCAATGAGAAAAGAAGGAGGTGGGCAGGAATGTTTGTCCCGCTCATCTCCGCCCCTCCGCTTCTATTGGGTGGCCGCTTAGTGACGTCGCTGTGACCTCAAATGAACCGCTCCCTTAGAATGGAGGCGGTTCGCCGGTCACAGCGACATCGCTAGGCAGGTAAGTAGTGTGATGGGTCCGCACGATTTTGTGCGCCACGGGCAGCGATTTTCCCGGGACGCACAAACGATGGGGGCGGGTACTCACACTAGTGATCTAGCTAGATCGCAGCGTGTAAAGCGGCCTTTATATATGCTTTCTTACTTTCTTAACTAAAAGGAAATTTATCAAATTCATTATATAAGTTATTAAACTTTCTATTAGACCCAGCCCTTTTACTCTCTCTTACCAGACCATTTTAGTACACTTAAAAAAAATTAATTAAAAATAAAAGTGTTTTGCAAGAACGATGAAACCAAGACTATGGTAGGGAACTTCTACATCAATCAGACAATCCAGCATCATAGAGTTGCTGGTAGCTTCTGGGATAGTCTGGATGATTTTTTCAGCTTGTCCAAAATGTAGATCCTATCAGAACAATGCTATTTATTGTCCTTTACTCGAAATAACCTTTCTCTGTCCCCTACCTGAGGTGTGGCACCTTCTTTGAAATCTCCTTGTAAGGGTCACAGTACTGTAGATTATCTCATCCAAGAGAATCTAGCCGATTATGTTAAAGGGGTTGTCTACTACTAGGTAGGACAACCCCTTCTTATTCCATGTTTCTCACCAGTAAAATAAAAAGCCTATACTCGCCTCTATGGCCGGCGCCGTTCCCGCGATGCCAGGGCTCACGTGAGGTTGGGACGTCCAGCCAGCATCAGCTTCTGTGTCCCCACATTTGGACACAGGGACAATCAACAAGAAGTGAGTGGCAGCCACAGCTCTCACTTCCTGTTGATTAACTCATTTGCCCATAGGCATGCAGACAGAAGCTGACACTGTTTGGACAAGGGGCTCGTTTGTAGTCACAACATCACATAAGGCCTGGCACCGCGGGAAAGGTCATAAGTGAGTATAGGCTTTTTTGTTTCTCTTGGACAAGACATTTTAATCATAAGGAGTTGTCCTAGTAGTGGACAACCCCTTTAATAACACTCCGATCAAATTCTGATCAAAGTGTCAGCATGGTATGATTAGATTCTCTCAGAGAATCGCAGGACACTGTGAGGAGAGGAAACCAAATTTCTCCATCTTCTCCATTATGTGAGTCCGTGAAAATCGTACTGCACTCAGATGTCATCCGAGTGCAGTCCAATGATTTCCATGCTGAACTCATAGACTTGCATGGGCGACTCTCGTCCCATTGAGATGTCAAATCGCAGCAAGTTGTTTTATTTTTCTTGTACTGAATCGGCATGAGAAAAATAACATTGATCAGCACTGCCACATTGATTAACATTGGTCTGAGTGCGATCAGATAAAAATATCTGATAGCATTTCTCCAATTAATACACTGGTGTGAGCGAACCCTAAGGAACATAATTTTGATAAATAGCGAGCTGGACCGTTTTCCATTATGTTCTCTCATTCTGATTTTGAGATATGTCATTCTTGGTGACAATTAATGCCTGCTCCCCAGCTGGTTTACCTACTATTTTGTCAGTTCTGTTTGTCAGTTTATGTCCAAATTTCCCTACTTTTTACTTTTTATTTTTTGTATGCTTATTTATTAGCTTTTGATTTGGCAATAAAACTTTGAATAAATAAAACGATAGCAGATTATATACATTGTTGAGTCATATTTAATTTAAGATGCATAGGAACAATCAAGAACCGAAAAACTCTAAAAATATATTTATATTTTTTTCATTTTATCCTATTGAGCCTTCTGTATAAATCTATAAACCTAACTTTATTTTTTTTTTCATTTGCTAAATATTTCTGCTATTGATACAAATCCTATCAGATTTATCAGCATGTCCGTGTTTGTAAATAGAGGCATTCTTGATCCATGTCGCTCTTTGACCACAGCCTTTCTAGTGGGTCAGTTTCGTGTTCCACCTCCATATTACTATCTGTGCTGCCTCAACTACAAATCGGATGAACAATCCCTGTCACTTTCTCAATATTATTACATTAAACCAAGTGGATTTTGATTGATAACCTAATATTCAACTAATGCAAAACATCAATCATAGCCACTATATTAATTATTTAATATTGCAGCCTAATTCAAAAATCGATGTGCAGTACGAGCGGAAGGGAAACTCTTGGTTCCCTGAAGATTTAAAACAGAGGATGATTAAAAAAAAAAGCCAGAGACCTGCAGTGCTCGTATGTGTTTTCTCGATACAAATCTTTATTCATTTGCCAATAATCTCTTCCCGTTCCGCACTTCAGGACCATGTTATCAGTTCTGAGGCCTGTAATTGAATTAGGGCTGCTTTCAGCGGAGAGGCAAAGTTGTACAAATATTGATAAAGTCATGATGGGGGACAGCGCAACGCACAGATCACTAAATAACATCCAGACACTGCATCAGGGAGTTATCAACTCGTGATAGAAAACCCTTCCCTCTCTCTAGTAAATTGGCTTCATTAAGAAGGTTGCACTTAAATGTCTCAATAAATGCTCAGGACTTCATCTCTGTCTAGATAATGGACGTCTCAATTCCTTTTCCTTGTTAATGGATTCTCATCAGCTTTTCAGCAGCCTTGTGCTTAAACCCTTGAAAATAATGACCTGTTGGCAAACATTCTTGACCTGGATTTTTTTCCCCCCTAAATCCTTTCAGTTTGAACTCCAACACTGACAATGCTGTCAAGAGACAACTTTTTCTTCTGCCCCCTCTTGTCCTAATTGACAGTATTCTTTATTAGGCATGGTTCCTTTGTGCAGGAGCTGTAGTCTCTCTATGGAAGAAGAATGTAAACTGTGGTTAGGCACTCCACGAGAATGATTAGCAGAAGATGAAATTAATCCTGACCTTCAACTTATCGTGACAGACAGACATGAATAGACGTCTACCACCTCATCAATTTGCCAATGTTGGATCAGAATTTATAATTTACAAAATTGAGGAAACTTTGTCTTTAGTTTAACAAATTACTGAGGAGCACAACTTTGTGGCACTTACTAATAGTTCATGTTCTCCACCTATCCTTGTAAGTGCAACTTTTTTCATGAAATGCATAGTTCTCCTGTCCACTAAATTGGCTGACATTATTTATATATACAGTACAGACCAAAGGTTTGAACACACCTTCTCATCTCTAGAACTGTTAAGAGGAGACTGTGCAGCAGGCCTTCATGGTAAAATAGCTGCTAGGGAACCACTGCTAAGGACAGGCAACAAGCAGAAGAGACTTGTTTGGGCTAAAGAACACAAGAAATGGACATTAGACCAGTGGAAATCTGTGCTTTGGTCTGATGAGTCCAAATTTGAGATCTTTGGATCCAACCCCCATGTCTTTGTAGAAAAGGTAAACGGATGGACTCTACATGACTGGTTCCATTAGTATAGCATGGAGGAGGAGGTGTGATGGTGTGGGTGTGCTTTGCTGGTGACACTGTTGGGGATGTATTCAAAATTGAAGGCATACAGAACCAGCATGCCTACCACAGCATCTTGCAGCAGCATGCTATTCCATCCAGTTTGCGTTTAGTTGGACCATCATTTATTTTTCAACAGGACAATGACCCCAAACACACCTCCAGCCTGTGTAAGGGCTATTTGACTAAGAAGGAGAGTGATGGGGTGCTACGCCAGATGACCTGGTCTCCACAGTCACCAGACCTGAACCCAATCGAGATGGTTTGGGGTGAGCTGGACCGCAGAGGGAAGGCAAAAGGGCCAACAAGTGCTAAGCATCTCTGGGAACTCCTTCAAGACTGTTGGAAAACCATTTCCGGTGACTACCTCTTGAAGCTCATCAAAAGAATGCCAAGAGTGTACAAAGCAGTAATCAAAGCAAAAGGTGGCTACTTTAAAGAACCTAGAATGTAGGACACATTTTCAGTTGTTTCACACTTTTTTAAGTATTTCATGCCACATGTTTTAATTCATAGTTTTGATGCTTTCAATGTGAATCTACAATTACTTAGAGTCCTGAAAATAAAGAAAACTCTTTGAATGAGAAGGTGTGTCCAAACTTTTGGTCTGTACTGTGTGTGTGTGTGTGTGTGTGTGTGTGTGTGTGTATATATATATATATACTAGCTGTACTACCCGGCTTCGCCCAGGTTAATAACTGCTGTTAATAAAATAGACTGTATTAACAAAAATGTATTCTGCACACAAAAACCACAAAACAAATAGATATAAATGTAATTATAATGTCTGTCTCCCCCTCTGTATATATCTCTCTGTCTCTCTATCTCTTTGTCTGTCTGTCTCTTTCCCTGTCTGTCTCTTTCTCCGTCTCTCAATCTCTTTCCCTGTCTGTCTATCTGTCTGTCTCTTTCCCTGTCTGTCTCTTTCCCTGTCTGTCTCTTTCCCTCTCTTTGCCTATCTGTCTCTTTCCCTCTCTTTCCCTCTCTTTGCCTATCTGTCTCTTTCCCTCTCTTTCCCTGTCTGTCTCTTTTCCTTTTTCCCTCTGTCTCTTTCCCTTTGTCTGTCTCTTTGTATGTCTCTTTACCTGTCTCTTTACCTGTCTTTGTCTGTTTCTTATCCTGTCTGTCTCTTTCCCTCTCTTTCCCTGTCTGTCTGTTTCCCTGTGACTGTCTTTGTCTGTATCTTTACCTGTCTGTGTCTGTCTCTTAACCTGTCTCTCTCTTTCCCTGTCTCTCTTTCTTTCCCTGTCAGTCTGTCTCTTTGTGTCTGTCTCTTACCCTGTCTATGTCTGTTTCTTACCCTGTCTGTGTTTGCCTCTTTCCCTGTCTGTGTCTGTCTCTTAACCTGTCTCTCTCTTTCCCTCTCTTTCCCTGTCTCTCTTTCCCTGTCAGTCTGTCTTTGTCTGTGTCTGTCTCTTACCCTGTCTATGTCTGTCTCTTACCCTGTCTGTGTCTGCCTCTTTCCCTAGCTGCATTGTGACACGCCAACATTCCATATAAGGGCGTGGCTGCGCATTCTTCTGAAGTTCTGGCTGCACTGTGGCTCCCAGCTCCATTCGCTTTAATGGAGGCAGGTTTTTTGGCGAATAACTGTAAAGCGCGGGGTTAAAATTTCCCCTCAAAGCATAGCCTATGACGCTCTTGGGGTCAAGACTTGTGAGTGTGCAAAATTTTGTGGCTGTAGCTGCGACGGTGCAGATGCCAATCCCGGACACACACACACACAGCTTTATATATTAGATATATATCGAATATATGTATGTATGTGTATATATGTATATATAGAGAAGCCGGTTAGAGAACCTAATCAGAGTAGTTGGGTCTATCCTTGTACTTTTTCAAAGCATAAAGCCTTTACCATTACTGAATAGATGAAAGGCTGCAGTCAATCAGTGGCTACTGATTGACTCTGCTCCCCACCCACATACAGCCAGCCATAATCAGAGCATTTCTGGCAGGTGGGAGTTTTTTTTTTTTTATTTTGACACACTACATCCAAGAACATTAGTTCACCCGGAAGAGACATTCAGAGCCTGCAAATAGCTCTCCCTGCGGTGCCTGCATACATTATGCAGTGAACCAAGCCTGTGCATGGACATTGTTTCATGGACGAAATATCCGAGAAATCACCATACTCGGCTGAGCCTCGCGCGCGCCCTGATGCTCAATCTAGTAACAAGCAGTGCCGAGTACACTCACCCATCTCTGATTACAATATGTTGCATTTCCTGGTTGTACAAATCAAATATAATAATGTGTAGGGTTTTTTAGGATTTCGGTTTGGTTAGATCTCTATTCTAAATCTTTCACTGTGGAATAAGAGTGGGCCAGAGTAGTGCGTATGGATGCCATGCATATCATGTATTAGGTAATTGTTGATCCTGTATCATTTATGTTCCACTCAAGCAAAACAAAAGAACGACTTGAATATTTGCGGCACCTTGTGACTTATGATGTGAACATACAAAAATAAATAGCTTGACATTGTTAGCCCTAAACCATTTACATTACATACCCAGCCTTTGTAACTGTGCTGACAGTGTGCAACACAAAAATTGTCAGCAAATCGCTGGTATTTCGTAACCAAAACATGGTAACATTTTTGTATAGATTTACTTTATTTTGAGTGATTGAGCTTTGATGATATAATTTGTCAGTTAAAAAGGAATTACTTTCTTTTTCGGATTGTTGGACACACCGTACCATAAGACGCACTCAAGTATTAGGGTATTTTCACACTTGCGTTCAGCGGAGTCCGTCACTATGGAGAATAACGCAGTCCGTTAACGCACTGTGCTATTCTCCATAGACTTGTATGGACGACGCACTGTAACGCAAGTAGAAAAAACAAAACGCCAGCACCAAATGTGCAATTCAGCACTAAAAATTCCAAACTGTACTTATAAAAATTTTGAGATTTTTGGCAAAAAATTGCAATTTCTTGAGCTACCCCGCCACGTCACGACAAATCTCATTTGGGGCAGTCCTACACTAAAATATTTTTATAAAATGTGCCATACGGCCTCACATATGAATAGTAGAACTGCTCTTAGCAGCACTCATCTGGTCTAGTTCAATCTCGTACCCATGTCTGAAAAAATAAAAATATTTTAGTGTTAGGACTGCCCCAAATGAGATTTGCCGTGGAGTGGCGGGGTGGCTCAAGAAATTGCAATTTTTTGCCAAAAATCTCAAATTTATAATAAGTACAGTTGGAATTTTTAGTGCTCTAGTGCACATTTAATGCTAGCTTTTTTGTTTTTTCTTTACTGTAACGCAAGTGTCAGCGTTGCATCCGCTGGATGACGCAGCGTCGTTATTTTGACGCTGCGTCGGGCGGAAGAAAAGCAGCATGTAACTTTATTTTTGAGCAGCGCAATCCGTAGGATTTCACTGCGCATGCTCTTTTTTTTTTTTTATGTTTTTTTTTTAAATCATAAACTTTATTTTGTCTCTCGGTGGCCGAACTTTCAGCTGAGCGCCCGCCCGCCGGTATGTGAGAGCGCTTAGCTGAGCGGCCGCCGGAATGTGAGAGCGTTCAGCTGAGCGCCCGGCTGCCAGCTATTGAGAGCGATCAGCTGATCGTTCACAATAGTCTGCTGCCGGTAAAACTGTAAAGAAGAAAAAAAAAGTAAAAAAAAAAAAGCTTCCGTTGTTTTGTACGATCCGTAGCATCCGTTGCGCCATTATATGCAACACATCCGTTGCGTCCATCACACAACGCAATGCTACGGAAGCCGTCCAACACAAATGTGAAAGTAGACTTAGACTTCGAAAAAAGGAAAAATCTATTTTCTTTAAATTAAAACTTCTCTGGTGTACGTAAGCATAGAGGTCAATAAAGTGCTCTAGGGAGATCTAAAGGGAGGTAATAATTAGTCAGGTTAAAAGTCAGCTCCTATTAACGTTTCTCTGAAGCATTCACATTATGCGCACAATACCGCAGCATGCACAGTAGACAAACACAGCTCAGCTGCACAAACAATACATACACACACATCACTGATCACTGCTGTATGTGCAGTAAATATACACGCATAGTTGACGTAACTTCTGACTTCCGGCAATTCAGAAGGTACAGTCCCAAGATGGAGCCACGGCACCAGAGTGATTGCGGAGGGCGAGTATAAAACAGGGGGCAAGTGACTTAGATTTAAAGCACAACTCCAGCGCTGAAAAAAATCCCCCAAAAACGCTGGAGTGGTGCTGTAATTTAGGTTTATATTCTGTAAAATAGGTCAATGTCCTTAAAGCACCGTGTTCACACACTTAACCAGAGGGGATTTGTACCCCCTTTATCTTTAACATGTAAAACAATTAGCTTAGACTCCTAAGGCTGTGTCCCACTCCCCATGATCAGTATCCATTGATCTTTTGACGCTCCAGAATTTCTGCACCAGCTCCGCAGCTTAGTTTATCTATGTTTTTTTCGTTGTGTTTTCGTGTACGTTCTTGACGCTGCATTTTGATCACGTTTTTGACCGTGCGTCTTTTGCCTCTGATGTTTCATGCTTTAGATATACAGTAGCTGTTTTGTTTTTTGAGTCTTCCCGGTATTGTCATTCTTAGGTGTGGATTACATGTGTTTTTATGCTTTTCCGATGTGTAAACGCACCAAAAACACATGTTTTTTTTATATGCGGAATCTGCATCGAAAGCAAGTGTATGGGGAAATGCTGCACAGAAAACTCAGTGTACCCGCAAGAGAAATTGACATGCTGCGGATTAGAAAAACGCTCCGCAGGTCAGTTTATGCAGCGTAAAAAAGAAGCTCTGTGGCAGGAGATTTCTATATATGCCACCCATTTTGTTTGGTAGTGTAAAATGCTGTGTTTTTGACACAGCGAAAATACACACGAAAAAATGCAACAGAAGATCATGGTGGGCACTCAGCTTAAAGGCAACTAGTGCATGGAGGAAGCGGAGGCGTGCTGGATGCAAGTCAGCGGAGAGCTCCCTTATTTTCATCTTTATTGCCTCCATGTAGTGTAAAGTTACCGTAACACATAACGAGATCGCTAGCGAGTCACGGTTTCGTTAGCGATCTTGTTATGTGTGACACCTACCAGCGATCAGGCCCCTGCTGTGAGATCGCTAGTCGTTGCCGAATGGTCCAGGCCATTTTCTTCAAAGGCGATGTCCTGCTTGGCAGGACACATCGCTGTGTTTGACACTGTGTGACAGGGTCACAGTGACTGCCGCAGTGACCTGTATCGTTCCTGCATCGTTGGTAAGGTCTGACTGCGTGACATCTCACCAGCGACCTCCCAGCGACTTACCAGCGATCCCTATCAGGTCGCATCGTTTTTGGGATCGCTGGTAAGTCGTTGTGTGTGACTGGGCCTTTAGTCACATGCAGGGATAAAACCTTACTATGCTCTGCTTCCTCTAATCATATCGGCATCTTGTTGGCTAAGGCTACTTTCACACATCCGGTTTGAGCACTGCGGCTCAATCCGGCTGTGAAACCTATGCAACGGATGCGGCGAAAACACCGCATCCTTTGCATACGTTTTTACATGCGGCCGGTCCGTTTTTTTCCGGTTGCGTCACGCTACTGAGCATGCGCAGTGGAAGAAACCGCATGCGGCGGCCGGATGCGTTTTTTCCGCATCGCGCCGCATCCGGCGTCCATAGGCATGCATTGAAAATGCGCCGCAGCGGCCGGAAGCGGCGCGATGCGGTTTTTTTTGCCGGACAAAAAAACGTTGCAAGACACTTTGCCTCCGGCCGCCGCTTTGATAAATTTTGCCGCATCCGGAAAAAAACGGATGCAACGCAAAGCCATCAGGTACAATCCGGTAACAATGCAAATCTATGGGGATAAAACGGATGCGGTACCGGATCCGTTTTACCCGTTTTTTTCCGGATTGTACCTGATGGGAAAAAACTGATGTGTGAAAGTAGCCTAAGATATGACACTCGGGGTACTCATCTTATTACATTTTGGGGGCACAATCTGTAGGGCTTGTCTCTACCCTCTTCTCTTTATTATGGAGGTATTTGAACCTCCATTTGGAATATTATTTATTAATATTTTATGTATCCCTTCTTACCTTCTTTTGTTTTCCTTGTGATATTCTAAATGTTTTACATCGCAGTGTTACTCCAGATAACTCAATACAAGACTGGTCAATATTTAAACGTCTGGGAGCTGTGGGCACACGTGAATAAATTGTGTTGGACAAGGATTTAGCAAGTATTTAGAAGTTTTGTTCTTCTCTTTCAGGGACTGGGTAAACATCAAAGCTGGATTAGAACATCTGGTAAGTTCTACATTTCTCTTGAACATTTGCATCATCTTTGATATCTGCATTCCAAATGAACAGTTTTCAATGAGCTTTGAATACCTTGAATTGAGAAAGTCAACTATTTCCCAAAGGGTTCGCTCACCATTATTATGTGATGGGACTTACGCTTTCATTTAGTTTATCATCTCAGGGGAATATTAATTTTTTTTTTTTTTTTTAAATTACCTTTTTTATTTTGATGTGGAGATGAAATGAAAGAGGAAACACAATCATTGGATTGATGATTGTTTTAATTACCAGCAATAAGAAAAAAAAAATGTTTGGCTGGAGATTTTTGGCACGGCAGGATCTGAAAAGAACAATGTGCTCTACACACACATATTGCATGCATAAATAAATATAAGATACGATACATGTTACGTGTTTTTTTATGCATATTCTATTAATTTATTTAAAGAGGACATGCCAGTTCCGCTAACATATCTGTTTTAGAGAATACTGGTATTTCCCAGAAAAAATAAAAAAGTGCTGCTCACTATTTCATGGAACTCAGCATTGTACAATCACTCTGCTGTTCCTCCTGGAAATGTATGAATAAATTCAACATTTTACATTAATTTTGTTTGATGAGACTGGAAGTGCTGGCAGTTTCAGTCTGTATACATGCATTCCCCATTGACAAGGTAAATGTTGTCAATGTGAGTGACTGACACTCAGATTTCAGTGGTCTATCTAATATATAAAGCTGAGTGTGTATGTGTATGTATGTGTGTGTGTATGTCTGCTAAAGGAATCTGCACGGTCACATTTACAATCAGAAGATTTTGCACAGACACCTCATATGACTTAGGAAACATCATAGACTATGTTTTGACGGGAAAATTTAACCCCACGCTTTAGTTACTCTTCAAAAAAACCTGCCTCCATTAAAGTCAATGGAGCTGCGAGCTATAGGCTATTAATAGTAGCTGTGATTGGTTGCTATAGAAACAAAGGACATTCATAGTATAAGAAGCTTATATGTGAGCTAATAAGATGTCGGTGGGGAGATGGATAGAGAGAGACAGACACAGGCACAGACAGAGTAAAAGGCAGACAAGGAAAGAGACAGACAGACAGGGAAAGATACAGAGACAGACAAAGAGACAGACAAAGAGACAGACAAAGAGACAGACAAAGAGACAGACAAAGAGACAGACAAAGAGACAGACAAAGAGACAGACAAAGAGACAGACAAAGAGACAGACAAAGAGACAGACAAACACTGACAGACAAAGAGACAGACAAACACTGACAGACAAAGAGACAGACAAACACTGACAGACAAAGAGACAGACAAACACTGACAGACAGGCACATACAGGGAAAGAGACAGGCACAGATAGACGGGGAAAGAGACAGACGGGGAAAGAGACAGACGGGGAAAGAGACAGACGGGGAAAGAGACAGACGGGGAAAGAGACAGACGGGGAAAGACAGACGGGGAAAGACAGACGGGGAAAGAGACAGACGGGGAAAGAGACAGACGGGGAAAGAGACAGACGGGGAAAGAGACAGACGGGGAAAGAGACAGACGGGGAAAGAGACAGACGGGGAAAGAGACAGACGGGGAAAGAGACAGACGGGGAAAGAGACAGACGGGGAAAGAGACAGACGGGGAAAGAGACAGACGGGGAAAGAGACAGACGGGGAAAGAGACAGACGGGGAAAGAGACAGACGGGGAAAGAGACAGACGGGGAAAGAGACAGACGGGGAAAGAGACAGACGGGGAAAGAGACAGACGGGGAAAGAGCCAGAGACAGTCACACACACAGAGACAGTCACACACACAGAGACAGTCACACACACAGAGACAGTCACACACACAGAGACAGTCACACACACAGAGACAGTCACACACACAGAGACAGTCACACACACAGAGAGACAGATAGACAGTTATTATCCCGGGCAACGCCCGGGTACTACAGCGAGTCTAAGATATAAAGCTGATGTATGTGTGTATGTCCACTAAAGGAATCCGGACCGTTACATTTACAATCATAAAATTTTGCACAGCCATTTCATTTGACTCAGGGAACGTCATAGACTATGTTTTGAGGGAAAAATTTAACCTTGCGCTTTACAGTTACTTGCTAAAAAACCTGCTTATATTAAAGTCAATGGACCTGGGAGCTACAGGTCATTAATAGGAGCTGTGATTGGTTGCTATAGGCAACAAAGGACATTCTTAGTATAAGAAGCTTATGTGTGAGGTAATATGATTTTGGTGGAGACGGAGAGAGAGACAGACAGAAAAAGAGAGACAAAACAAAACAATCACTGATCTCGGGGAGACCAGCCAGAGTAAAAGCTGGCAGCAGCCAGCGAGGGCGCTCAAGACAGTGAAATCCTAGGTACATTGCCCCCTGGGAAATATACAAATCAAAAATCCACGGACCTTTTTGATTTGCATATTTCCCAGGGGGCAATGTACCTAGGATTTCACTGTCTTGAGCGCTCTCGTTGGCTGCCGGCAGTATTTTCTCTGGCTGATTGTTTTGTTTTGTTGGTCTACTAGGCATTGCTCCCACCCAGACAGAATCCTACTCCACACTGATGAGGGGCAATACCCCGAAACAGCTGTCTGTGGATGGATACCTGGCCTTGGTATTTCCCTTGTCATATCTTTAAACTTGTCAAAAAGTTGGATATTGACTAAAAGGGCCACTTAATATGGTGGTTATGGTGGTCTCCTAAAAAGAGTGACCCCTTAGCTGGGCCCTTCCCGGAGGGATTTCTGGCTGGTTTCTGTGTTGAGACTCCTAACAGAGGCTCCACGGACCTTTTTGATTAGAAAAAGAGAGACAGACAGACAAAGAGACAGAGACAAAGTCAGTCAGACAAAGATAGACAGAGAGAGACAGACAAAGGTAGAGAGACAAGAGACAGACAGACAAAGGTAGAGAGACAAGAGACAGACAGACAGACACAGAGAGAGACAGACAAAGACAGGGAGACAGACATATACAGAGAGGGAGGCAGACAGAGAGGGACACATACAGACAGAGAGAGAGTGGGAGAGAGGGAAAGTTGGAGAGAGACAGAAAGACAGTCACTATCCCAGGCAACACCGGGTACTACAGCTAGTTTGATATATTTCTGTGCCCTCTCGTTTTTGAGAAACTTAATGGGGCCTTTACACTGCAATATTCTTGAACAAGTGTTGTTAAAAATGATTCTTTCACTATTATCTTGACGTGTAACTAGGCACAAAGTCATCAGTTAAAATTAACTTTTGTGCAGTGTATAAGATCATTTTTCTTGGCAGTACATTGTCCTGGGTAAAGAAGACTCGCACTGCCGAAAAAGATGGCATCCTGTGCGCAAAACAGGACTTGCACTACCGAGAAAGATGGCAGCATAGCCATAAAATAGGACTCTCACTGCCGAGAAAGATGTCAGTCTATGCGCAAAGCAGGAAGAATCGCACTGCCGGAAAAGATGACAGTCTGTTTGCAAAGCAGGACTCACACTGCCGAGAAAGATGGCATCCTGTGTGCAAAACGGGACTCGCACTGCCAAGAAAGATAGCAGGCTAGCCATATAATAGGACTCGCACTGCCGAGAAAAATGGCAGCCTATGCCCACTAAGCGATCTTCTTTTTTTTTTTTTTTTCTTTTTATCTCTGTTTGTAATGTTTGCCTTGGTCTGCTTGTGTAAAAAACATTCAAATGACCACTGATCGGTAGTCGTGTGGTGCCGTAGGTCAGTCCATCTAAACAGACCTTTACAGTTTTATATGCAGCACTTGGGAGGAAGGAGTCCTCTTAATACAATGTACACTCTACTGGACGGCCATGCTTGGCGGTAGCTCATGAATAGTGAGGTAGTGCTACATCTGAAAGTGTAATTTTTACCAAAATTGCAGGACACAGTAGCCTAACAGAAAGACCGGTTAAATAATTTTGTCTTTCACTACCTTATGTTTCTCACTTATTTAATCCCCCAACAATCCAGTGGAAATGCACCAGCATTCCTTCATATATATGTTTACAGGTGGCGAGCAAGTGACTGCTTCCAGCATTCTGTGGTGGTAGTAGTCACTTACTGTACTACATTGCCGTACTACCCATCATTGCTCAGTGCTTAACACCATTGGTTTCAGTAGTTGATATGGTCACCTATTCATTGGAGTCATGGAATGGTTCAGAATTAGAACATGTTTGTTCTTCAGAATAGTTAGGCCCAATTATCAGATTTTCACTTATCCAAATTATCTGCAAAAATGCAAAGACTTTAACTAATAATGTTAACAATGTGCCAATTTGTTGGCGCTGTAGTGTTTGCCACACTTAGAGCAGAACAACTGCTCTATCTTTAGCGCAAGTTCACATAGGACATTTGTGTTTTTGTTTCTGAAAGCCGTGTTAACATCCATAACATAAATTAGTATTTTGTGGATTTTAAACCAGATCAGCCTAAGATGTCTAAAAAATCTCATCTACTGTACAATGCAGTTTTAATTTAATGTACAAAATCGGCTGCATTTGCACCCCAAAGGAAATTCACCCTTAAAGCTGCGTTCCATCCCGAGAGCCCCTTGTAACTGCTGGTGATTACTAGAGATGAGCGAACCTGAGGTTCAGTGTTCTTCTTAACAAACACAGACTTTACAAATAAAAACAGAGTTTGAGTTCGGGTGCTTTACGTATACAAACCACTTGCGCAATCATCACTGTGCTCGGGTAAGATCGGTGCTCAGTCCAGTGTGAGCCGCTTACAGTGTTTGAACGGCTCGCACTGTGGATAACGATAGCGTTATTGTATCTAGTGTGCACCAAACAGGAAAAAAATGTAAAAACTCTGCCCACCCGCCCCAGAGTGATTTGTTTATGGCTGGCTGCATGCAGGCGGAGACCCGAGCTGCCCAATTAGTTACTTCCTTTGGGATTTAGGTCAAGTCTAGGTCCCAAACCAAAAAAACTTTAACTAAAGTCCGGCTGAACTGAACTTCCACAGGTTTGCTCATCTCTAGTGATCACTGCACATCAAGCTGCTGAAATTCTCAACCATCAGAAGCTGCATGGGGCTGCACCGTGTCCTCCAGCGTGTATGCTACCATTCTAGCAGTTGCCTGGGGCAGTACTGTGTCCTCCAGAGTACGTGATACCATTCCAGCAGCTGCCCGAGGCAGCACTATGTCCTCCACTGTGCGTGATACCATACCAGCAGCTGCTCAGGGCAGTACTGTGTCCTCCAGAGTGCGTGATACCATTCTATAAACTGACTGGGGCAGCACTGTGTCCTCCAGAGTGCGTGACACCTTTCCAGAAGCTGCCCAGGCCAGCACTGTGTCCTACAGAGTGCGTGACACCTTTCCAGAAGCTGCCCAGGCCAGCACTGTGTCCTCCAGAGTGCGTGCTACCATTACAGCAGCTGCCCAGGCAGTATTGTTCCCTCCAGAGTACCTGCTACCATTCCACCAGCTGCCCAGGCAGTATTGTGTCCTCCAGAGTACCTGCTACCATTCCACCAGCTGCCCAGGCAGTATTGTGTCCTCTAGAGTGCGTGCTACCATTACACCAGCTGTCCAGGCAGTATTGTGTCCTCCAGAGTGTGTGCTACCATTCCACCAGCTGCCCAGGCAGTATTGTGTCGTCCAGAATGCGTGCTACCATTCCAACAGCTGCCCAGGCAGTATTGTGTCGTCCAAAATGCGTGCTACCATTCCACCAGCTGCCCAGGCAGTATTGTGTCCTCCAGAGTGCGTGATACCATCTTGGGATTTCTCTGCACTGGAAATGCAGAGGTCAGAAGCTGGAGAACACCCACAGTGATGAACATCTTTTTACTTGAACATAGTTTTCTTGGTTTGGACAATGTTTGTAAGTTTGGTTATTTTCTTCTAGAAGGGAAGTATTGTCACGTTGCTACACTTTTGTACACTTTTAATGTTTAGATTTGACATTTTCTCAGCAGTCCTGTGATCTCATTGCCCTACTGATCATGTAGCAGAATATTCTTGACCTTTTTGTCCTTGTGGGTAAGAAATGCTGTTGTGCTGTTGTAAGTAATGTCGAGTAATCTATCATTAATAGCTTGTGGTTTATTAAGAGATAACTGTAGGTTCTCCCGTTGTTTCTTGTTAATCAATACTTGCAAATGTGTTTCAATGCAGGCAATTTCCAGGCTGATTTATTTTGTCTGTTTGTTTAAAAGAGCACATAAATGTAGATGATTATAAAAGGAACACCACATTTCTCTCCATATAAAATCTCATCTAAATGAAGGGATGAAGTCCAGACCCACGCTGAATCATTTCTGCTTCGTATAAAGCAAATGAGAAATGAGCTTTTATATAGCCGTGTAAGAGATTTGCTAGAACGGTTAGAATCTGTAAGTGCTGAATGTAATTGGTTGTCATTTAATATATGGCAGCTATGAAGAGCGGTATGGAAATGTAATCATTTCTGATGAATCCATGTGATACTGGTTGAGTATTTTTTGTGCATGTCAATAATTCTAGCCGACACTGAAATGCACAATTAGTGCAATCATTGCTACATTTGATTTAACATGTGGATGAAGACCTAATGTGGGTGGTGTATAATCTCTGCTAATACATAGTTTTATGATACAGTCTAGACCAGTGATGGCGAACCTGTGGCACTCCAGCTGTTGCAAAACTACAATTCCCATCATGTCTTCACAGCCAAAGCTTTTGCTTTGAATGGCTAGGCATGATGGGAATTGTACATAACCTAAACAACCTTTCCTATGACCGGAAGAGGTCCACAAGAATATGAAACCTAAAATAATGTAGCCCCAATTTACCAAAGGGTGGAGGTGGGGATACAAAAGAGAGAGGACCACGGATTATCAAAGTGAAATACAAATTTATTGAATATACAAAAAGTGATACAGGACACACAGTGGAAGGAGGCTAGATGGAAACAGCCTACCAGGAAACAACCCACAACAATACCAGGGCACACCACCAGATGGCACAACCTGCTGACAGGCAGCAATAGAGAGAGGGAATAAACAAGGTATAAACTGGCCCGTAGAGAGTCCAAAGGGACAGTGTGAGAAAGACAATTGTACATAGGAGATCTGTAGGATCCCCTAAAAAAGTCCCAGAGGCAGGGGGGCATAAGTGATTAATCTATTTTACCTTGCGTCATGTCAGAGCAGTGATGGTGGATGTGTCCTGGCGTGGGGGCGGGGCCTCGACGCGCGTTTCACCAAAGGCTTCGTCAGGAGGCGTGGCTATAGATTAAAAGTGAAGGGTATAAATAGGGAAGTGTAGGGGCCCATTAGCAAATCGGCGCGCGCAGCGTCATGTTGCCACGCCCCCCCGAACGGCAGGGCACGCCGAGTCCCGTGATCAAAAGCGTGAGAAGGAAGTGACTTCATTCCCACGCTCAGCACGGAGACCCGTCCGAGCCCAGGCCGCAGGGGGGAGGAGGCAGCGCATGACAGAGGCGCGTCTGTGCCAATCAGATGCATAGTAAATGAAGGAGGGACCGGGGACGTCATGGGGAGCTGATAATGAATCACTAGTATGCAAACACAGAGGCGTGTCTGTGCCAATCAGATGCATAGTAAATGAAGGAGGGACCGCGGACGTCATGGGGAGCTGATAATGGATCACTAGTATGCAAACACAGTAGTGTTAGCAGCGCATAGCAGGAGCGCGTCTATGCCAGTCAAATAGGTGTTAGAGAAGCCAGCACGTCATGGGGAGCTGATAGTGGAGCACAAATGTGTGAACACAATAGTATTAGCAGCTAGCATTCAAAGATAAACCAGTCATTGGCTATTACAGCCAAATGCTGCAGCAGGGATAGTATACATCCACATAGAGGGACAGAAAATGTCATGATTGGAATATATCAATGATACAATGATTATTGTATATATGTATAATACCCTCTGGACAGACCAAAGGATATATTAGCAAAGACTGCATGTGTACATAAAATACCTGCACATATGCAATATGGATGCAAAAACCGCAAACATATGCAGGGAATAAATTCACCGTATATAATCAATGAGGGTTAATATATAGTGAAAGGGCCATAAGGCATGTACATATCATAGTATATGTCCATATAAGGGACAAAATAAAATGTATCATAGTCGGAATACATCAAAGTACAAAAAATGGCATACATGCATGTCACCCTCAAAGATAAAAAGACATATGAACGAAATTTATGCATCAAAAACATGCTCACAAAAGCTATGAATCTAGACACGCATGAATATGTAGGAAATACATTTTCCATAAATGGTAAATAGAGTCTATTATATAGTTAGAGGGCCATGGAGCATGTACATATCATGAGGGCATCGACATACATATATACACACCCTTGTATACAGAGAGTGAATACATATCAAAAGTTGTTCAATACAAAAATGACATATACAGAATTATAGGCACAGAATTAATAATCGTGCAGACTTTATCCAATCCGGAATAAAATTGCGAAAGGAAGGGGTCCATGTGGAACAGCATTCCTCAAGGCGGTTGTCCCCGACGTCCCAGGTGATGACATAACTACAACAAGAATGCGAATGGGCGCCTAAGAAAGAGAATAAAAAATTAAAATCCCAAAAAGAACACAAAGACCCACCATAAAATTCGCGCTGTTTACAAAAAAGATTTAAAGCTAACTGCCTCATTAAGGCCCAATGGAGCAACCGTACCCAAGACCGTCATCCATCTTGTCTCCTTTTGCAAAAGTTTGCGTTTAACATCACCCCCCCTGGAGCCAATGTAAACGCGGTCAATACCACGCACACAGAGGCCTCGGGGACTACATCCATGACAGGCCCGGAAATGTTTGGGGATAGTCTTTAGTTTTTCGGGTTCTAAGGACTTGGCCGCGTTCCTAATGTCACGCACATGTTCTTGGGTACGGACACGCAAAGTGCGTGTAGTCATGCCAATATAAATAAGACCGCATGGGCAGGTAAGATGGTAAATGACTGCCTCCGTACCACAAGAAATGGAGTGAACGATTCTGAAGGTCTTACCGCCGCAAGAACTCAGAAAATCAAACTTCTTAGGGATAAACGGACAAGCAGAACATGTGCCGCAAGACGAAGAACCCCAAGGAGGACCAGGACTATCAAAAATAAACTTACTGCGAGGAGAGATGTAATGACTCTTAGTCAACATATCCTTGAGATTACGAGATCTACGCCATGTAATAGCTGGATGTGGGGTAAGAGCCAAGCGCAAATCCCTGTCAGTAAGTAACACAGACCAATGTTTCTCCAGAACATTACGGATCTCATGGGATTCTGCATTGAACATGGTAATAAACCGAATGGTTTGATCAGCAGAATCACCCCGAGATCTATTTCTGGAGAGCAAAGACTGTCTTGTAGTCTGACAGGCACGTTCGTACCCGGCAGTGATGTCTATAGGCCTGTAGCCCCGATCGCGAAATCGGCGCGACAGAACTGATGCCTGCCGATGAAATGTATTGTCATCAGAACAAATTCTCCGAGCCCGGAGAAACTGCCCGACTGGGATAGAGCGCTTGAGCTGCAAGGGATGTGAAGAGGAGAAATGAAGGAGGGAGTTGGTGGAGGTGCTCTTACGAAAAATATCAGTATGTAATGAGCCATCGGGCGTAACAGAAATAGATAAGTCCAAAAAATCAATTGTGTCTCGGCTGTACTTCCATGTCAGTCTAATGTTCCTGTTGTTGTGATTAAGGAGGCCGAGGAAGGTATCAAGTTGTGATGTGGAGCCCTGCCAGATGAACAGGATGTCATCTATGTAGCGCATCCAGGAGATGACTGCCCCATGTCCCTCAGTGTCAAGGACCGTATCCCTTTCCCACAGGCCCAGGAAAAGGTTGGCGTATGAGGGTGCACAAGCAGCCCCCATAGCCGTGCCCTGGAGCTGAAGGAAGGGGCGGTCCTTGAACACGAAAAAATTCCGACTGAGGATGAACCGGAGGAGAAGAATGATGAATTCCTTCAATTCCGGTTCCAAGTTGGTCATGGTGAGAAAAAACTGGGATGCTGCTACACCCTGTTCATGGCGAATAGATGTATAAAGGGACTCCACATCACAACTGACAAGCCACATATCATCCTCAAGAACAACGCCATCAAGCCTCCTAAGAACATCATTCGTGTCCTGAACAAAGGATGGTAAGGTCAGGACACTTTGCTGCAAATAAAAATCAATAAACTGACAAGCAGGTTCACAAAGACCCCCAATCCCTGAAACTATGGGTCTCCCCGGTGGGGACCGGGGGTCCTTGTGAACCTTAGGAAGAAGGTAAAACGTAGGAATGGTAGGACAGGCAGGATACAAGGCATCCCGCATTTTAGATGTAATAGCCCTACCCTCAACTCCATCATCAAGGAGGGATCTCAGCTCCTGAGAAAAGGTAGCTAAGGGAGAGCAGGATAAGCGCTTATAGCACTGCTTGTCATTGAGCAATCTAAAAGCCTCATCCTCATACATGCGCACCGGCCACAACACAACATTCCCGCCTTTATCCGCAGGTTTTATCACTATGTCGGTTAGTCCTTTAAGGGAGCGGATGGCCGCCCTTTCAGTGTGAGAAAGATTGTCATGATGGATGTGAGTCCGCAAGCGAGAAAACTCGTCCCGGACCAGCCGCACAAAGATCTCAATTTGAGGACAGCCGTATTTGGGCGGGAAGTGCTGTGAGTGGCGGTGCAGATGCGTGGGGACAGAGGAATTAGGGGGGGCATCATGTTCCTGGGCCAAGGACTCAAGGTCCCTAAGGGCCTGGAGCTCTACGTCAGAAAAGGAGGATGGAACCTCCGAAGAGAAATACTTTTTGAATGTTAATTTTCTTGCAAAAAGCTCCAGGTCCTTGATGGCCTCAAAACAATCAAATTTACTGACCGGTGCGAAAGAAAGACCACGAGATAGTACAGTGATCTGTGATGATGTGAGTACATGCGGGGACAAATTGATTACCTTTAGAATCTCCTGTTGGTCCTTTTCCTGGTGTTGTAACCATGGGGTTGTCCCCGCCCTGTAGATGTTTTTATTTGTAGAGATGTAGGACCAGGAGCCTCTCCAGGGGCTGACCGTTTTCCTAAAAAACGAGTAGAACATTCTTCCTCCGAAAGAGAAGAGACACTGGAGGCCGACTGTAGGCGAGGGGCGCCCCTAGATCCCAAATGCCAGCGGTAGACCTGATTGCACTGATAATCATTAAGATCACGCTGGAATTTTTTGGCCTTAGAGGCCTGGATATCACGTTCCCACTTATCAAGTGTTTCCTCTAAGGAGCACTCAAAAGTTTTCAAATCCTCAGCAGAAAGAGCAGTCTGCAGCTTGGACCTGATGTTCTCAATATCTTTCTCAAGAGTGTCCAAGCTCCTTTTGTCCGCACCAATGAGAAGTTCCAAAAGAGTGAGGGAACACTTAGAAAGTGCCTCCTCCCACCTGTCAGAAAAGGTGGTATCCTGCACACCAAGGGTGGGAAAAAGCTGTACCCTCAAACCCCTAGGAATTATATTTTTCTGCAGGTAGTTCTCTAAAGCAGCCTTGTTCCACCACACCTTGACACGTTTCTTGAGAAGAGACTTAATTTCTAGCTTTAAATCAGTAACATTCTGTGTTTCCGTACCAACCGTGGCCTGTTCGCCAAATACAGCACTGAGTTGTGATACCCAGGCTCTGTCACGTTTTTTAAAATCCATGAACCCTGTATGGGATTCTGTGGAACAAGAAAATCAACATAACCTAAACAACCTTTCCTATGACCGGAAGAGGTCCACAAGAATATGAAACCTAAAATAATGTAGCCCCAATTTACCAAAGGGTGGAGGTGGGGATACAAAAGAGAGAGGACCACGGATTATCAAAGTGAAATACAAATTTATTGAATATACAAAAAGTGATACAGGACACACAGTGGAAGGAGGCTAGATGGAAACAGCCTACCAGGAAACAACCCACAACAATACCAGGGCACACCACCAGATGGCACAACCTGCTGACAGGCAGCAATAGAGAGAGGGAATAAACAAGGTATAAACTGGCCCGTAGAGAGTCCAAAGGGACAGTGTGAGAAAGACAATTGTACATAGGAGATCTGTAGGATCCCCTAAAAAAGTCCCAGAGGCAGGGGGGCATAAGTGATTAATCTATTTTACCTTGCGTCATGTCAGAGCAGTGATGGTGGATGTGTCCTGGCGTGGGGGCGGGGCCTCGACGCGCGTTTCACCAAAGGCTTCGTCAGGAGGCGTGGCTATAGATTAAAAGTGAAGGGTATAAATAGGGAAGTGTAGGGGCCCATTAGCAAATCGGCGCGCGCAGCGTCATGTTGCCACGCCCCCCCGAACGGCAGGGCACGCCGAGTCCCGTGATCAAAAGCGTGAGAAGGAAGTGACTTCATTCCCACGCTCAGCACGGAGACCCGTCCGAGCCCAGGCCGCAGGGGGGAGGAGGCAGCGCATGACAGAGGCGCGTCTGTGCCAATCAGATGCATAGTAAATGAAGGAGGGACCGGGGACGTCATGGGGAGCTGATAATGAATCACTAGTATGCAAACACAGAGGCGTGTCTGTGCCAATCAGATGCATAGTAAATGAAGGAGGGACCGCGGACGTCATGGGGAGCTGATAATGGATCACTAGTATGCAAACACAGTAGTGTTAGCAGCGCATAGCAGGAGCGCGTCTATGCCAGTCAAATAGGTGTTAGAGAAGCCAGCACGTCATGGGGAGCTGATAGTGGAGCACAAATGTGTGAACACAATAGTATTAGCAGCTAGCATTCAAAGATAAACCAGTCATTGGCTATTACAGCCAAATGCTGCAGCAGGGATAGTATACATCCACATAGAGGGACAGAAAATGTCATGATTGGAATATATCAATGATACAATGATTATTGTATATATGTATAATACCCTCTGGACAGACCAAAGGATATATTAGCAAAGACTGCATGTGTACATAAAATACCTGCACATATGCAATATGGATGCAAAAACCGCAAACATATGCAGGGAATAAATTCACCGTATATAATCAATGAGGGTTAATATATAGTGAAAGGGCCATAAGGCATGTACATATCATAGTATATGTCCATATAAGGGACAAAATAAAATGTATCATAGTCGGAATACATCAAAGTACAAAAAATGGCATACATGCATGTCACCCTCAAAGATAAAAAGACATATGAACGAAATTTATGCATCAAAAACATGCTCACAAAAGCTATGAATCTAGACACGCATGAATATGTAGGAAATACATTTTCCATAAATGGTAAATAGAGTCTATTATATAGTTAGAGGGCCATGGAGCATGTACATATCATGAGGGCATCGACATACATATATACACACCCTTGTATACAGAGAGTGAATACATATCAAAAGTTGTTCAATACAAAAATGACATATACAGAATTATAGGCACAGAATTAATAATCGTGCAGACTTTATCCAATCCGGAATAAAATTGCGAAAGGAAGGGGTCCATGTGGAACAGCATTCCTCAAGGCGGTTGTCCCCGACGTCCCAGGTGATGACATAACTACAACAAGAATGCGAATGGGCGCCTAAGAAAGAGAATAAAAAATTAAAATCCCAAAAAGAACACAAAGACCCACCATAAAATTCGCGCTGTTTACAAAAAAGATTTAAAGCTAACTGCCTCATTAAGGCCCAATGGAGCAACCGTACCCAAGACCGTCATCCATCTTGTCTCCTTTTGCAAAAGTTTGCGTTTAACATCACCCCCCCTGGAGCCAATGTAAACGCGGTCAATACCACGCACACAGAGGCCTCGGGGACTACATCCATGACAGGCCCGGAAATGTTTGGGGATAGTCTTTAGTTTTTCGGGTTCTAAGGACTTGGCCGCGTTCCTAATGTCACGCACATGTTCTTGGGTACGGACACGCAAAGTGCGTGTAGTCATGCCAATATAAATAAGACCGCATGGGCAGGTAAGATGGTAAATGACTGCCTCCGTACCACAAGAAATGGAGTGAACGATTCTGAAGGTCTTACCGCCGCAAGAACTCAGAAAATCAAACTTCTTAGGGATAAACGGACAAGCAGAACATGTGCCGCAAGACGAAGAACCCCAAGGAGGACCAGGACTATCAAAAATAAACTTACTGCGAGGAGAGATGTAATGACTCTTAGTCAACATATCCTTGAGATTACGAGATCTACGCCATGTAATAGCTGGATGTGGGGTAAGAGCCAAGCGCAAATCCCTGTCAGTAAGTAACACAGACCAATGTTTCTCCAGAACATTACGGATCTCATGGGATTCTGCATTGAACATGGTAATAAACCGAATGGTTTGATCAGCAGAATCACCCCGAGATCTATTTCTGGAGAGCAAAGACTGTCTTGTAGTCTGACAGGCACGTTCGTACCCGGCAGTGATGTCTATAGGCCTGTAGCCCCGATCGCGAAATCGGCGCGACAGAACTGATGCCTGCCGATGAAATGTATTGTCATCAGAACAAATTCTCCGAGCCCGGAGAAACTGCCCGACTGGGATAGAGCGCTTGAGCTGCAAGGGATGTGAAGAGGAGAAATGAAGGAGGGAGTTGGTGGAGGTGCTCTTACGAAAAATATCAGTATGTAATGAGCCATCGGGCGTAACAGAAATAGATAAGTCCAAAAAATCAATTGTGTCTCGGCTGTACTTCCATGTCAGTCTAATGTTCCTGTTGTTGTGATTAAGGAGGCCGAGGAAGGTATCAAGTTGTGATGTGGAGCCCTGCCAGATGAACAGGATGTCATCTATGTAGCGCATCCAGGAGATGACTGCCCCATGTCCCTCAGTGTCAAGGACCGTATCCCTTTCCCACAGGCCCAGGAAAAGGTTGGCGTATGAGGGTGCACAAGCAGCCCCCATAGCCGTGCCCTGGAGCTACGGGCCAGTTTATACCTTGTTTATTCCCTCTCTCTATTGCTGCCTGTCAGCAGGTTGTGCCATCTGGTGGTGTGCCCTGGTATTGTTGTGGGTTGTTTCCTGGTAGGCTGTTTCCATCTAGCCTCCTTCCACTGTGTGTCCTGTATCACTTTTTGTATATTCAATAAATTTG
Organism: Anomaloglossus baeobatrachus; assembly: GCF_048569485.1. Classification (NCBI taxonomy): domain Eukaryota; kingdom Metazoa; phylum Chordata; class Amphibia; order Anura; family Aromobatidae; genus Anomaloglossus; species Anomaloglossus baeobatrachus. The sequence goes on along the minus strand of NC_134355.1, from coordinate 506,465,645 downwards.
TATTTCACTTTGATAATCCGTGGTCCTCTCTCTTTTGTATCCCCACCTCCACCCTTTGGTAAATTGGGGCTACATTATTTCATGATGGGAATTGTAGTTTTGCAACAGCTGGAGTGCCACAGGTTCGCCATCACTGGTCTAGACAGATGTGTGAGGCTTTTATATATTCAGTTATTTATGATGAAAAAAAAAAATAACAATAGCTTGTCTGTGTGTATTACACGAGGGCTTAGGGTTTTTCCCCTTACAGCTTTATGTGGCTTGTTGCATTTAAAGTGGTGTATACTGGATAAGAAAAAGTGTGATATGGCAATTGTGCATAAATTACCAGCTTGGACACAACTGTTCGTGTTGTGTTTTATTTTTTTTTGTTCTTGTTTGAGTGTTCATATTGTAGATTCATACTGAAGGCCCACAAATGTACACATATGGTAACAAGGAGTAAAGAAAAGTGTGAGACAAACCAGAATGTGTTTATTCCCTAGATTCCTCAATGTAACCAACCAACCTTCACTTTGATGACCGCTTTACACACCCGCGGTATTGTCCAACAGTCTTGAAGGAGGTCCCTAAGGTGCTGAGCACTTATTGGCTGCTTTGGCTTCACTCTGCTGTCTAACTCATCCTAAACCATTATATTTGGGTTCAGGTCGTTGAATGTGAAGGCCGTGTCACGTGACACAGTACTCTATCTCTCACCTTCTGGGTCACATAGCCCTTACATAACCTGAAGATGTGTTTTCTGACATTGTCCTGTTGTAACACAATTGATTGTCCCACAAACTGCAAACCAGATGAGATAACATGTCATTGCATAATGCTGCGTTACCGTCATGGATAAGTGTGTCTTTAATTCGGAGTAAATTACCAACAGAGTCACCAGTAAAGAGCCTCCACACCATCATATCTTCCCCCTCCATGTTTTGCAGTGGGCAACACACATATAAGAATCATCTGTTTGTTCATCTTTTTTACATCTCACAGTTTGTACCAAATATCTGAAATTTTTACTAATCCCATAACAATACAGATTTCCACTGATGTTTTATCCAGTCTCTGCTCTCTGCGTTGCTTGGCCCAGACAATTCTCTACTTGTTTGCAGTACTATGTAGTGGCTTCTTTGCAGCAATTAGACCATAAAGCTCTGTTCCCCACATTCTCTTCTGGACATTTGATGTTGAGATGTGTCTGCAATTTGATGTCAGTGCATCCCTTATGAGTCATGTTATCTGAGATGCTATCAATTTGCTTTTTCTGTTAAGGCCCAGTCACACTAAACAACTTACCCGCGATCCTAACAACGATCCAACCTGATAGGGATCGCTGGTAAGTTGCTAGGAGGTCGCTGGTGAGATGTCACACTGCGACGCTCCAGCGATCCCACCAGCAACTTGACCTGGCAAGGATCGCTGGAGCGTGGCTACACGAGTTGGTGAGCTCACCAGCAACCAGTGTCCCAGCCCCCAGCCAGCAGCGCCGCGTGGAAGATGCTGCGCTTGGTAACTAAGGTAAATATCGGGTAACCAACCCGATATTTACCTTGGTTACCAGCGCACACAGCTACACGTGCAGAGAGCAGGGAGCAGCGCACACCGCTTAGCGCTGGCTCCCTGCTCTCCTAATTACAGCACACATCGGGTTAATTACCTGATGTGTGCTGCAGCTACATGTGCACAGAGCAGGGAGCAGCGCACACCGCTTAGCGCTGGCTCCTTGCTCTCCTAGCTACAGTACACATCGGGTTAATTACCCGATGTGTACTGCAGCTAAATGTGCACAGAGCAGGGAGCAGCGCTCAATGCTTAGCGCTGGCTCCCTGCTCTCCTAGCTACAGTACACATCGGGTTAATTACCGATGTGTACTCTGCTACACGTGCAAGAAGCAGGAGCCGGCACTGACAGTGAGAGCGGAGGAGGCTGGTAACGAAGGTAAATATCGGGTAACCAAGGACAGGGCTTCTTGGTTACCCGATGTTTACCGTGGTTACCAGCCTCCGCAGAAGCCGGCTCCTGCTGCCTGCACATTTAGTTGTTGTTCTGTCGCTGTCACACACAGCGATCTGTGCTTCACAGCGGGACAGCAACAACTAAAAAATGGCCCAGGACATTCAGCAACAACCAGCGACCTCACAGCAGGGGCCGGGTTGTTGCTTGATGTCACACTAAGCAACATCACTAGCAACATCGCTGTTACGTCACAAAAGTTGTTCATTAGCAGCGATGTTGCTTAGTGTGACGGGGCCTTTACTGGTAACTGATGAACTTATCCTCTGCAGCAGAGGTAATTCTCTATCTTCTTTTTTGAAGCGGTCCTCATGAGAGCCAGTTTCATCATAGCGGTTGACAGTTTTCATTACTTAGATTTGCGAATACTTTCAAGGTGCTAGCAATTTTCTTAATTGATTGACCTTCATGTCTTAAAATAGTAATAAATTTACATACAAAAAAGGTACTCACACATAGGGCATCATTCAATAAAATTAAATGTATAAAAGTGACAAATGAACCACTCACCTGGTGAGGTTACATCCAGTGTACAACAGCCAGAATCACTATACTGAGCAAGTGGCTGCTGCCATCATATGGAGACATATGTCCGAACACAGGTGAAAATTCTCACTTAGACAAAACAAACTACTTTATGGGCCCTGTAGGTGGAATTGTTAGACACAAACCGCATTGGACACAGGAATTAAAGGGCTAGGGTCAACTTAGTATAAATGTAAAAACACTTTATATTTTGAAGCTGTGATGTTCAAAACACGTAGAGTTTATACCTTGGTAATCTTTTAACCATAACATTTTTTAGCAAAAACAGCTATTTCAACCATTGAAGAGAGCCTAGCCCCTTCCAGTGGACGCCGAAGGAGAATTTCTATTTCCATAGTTCTCGCCATGTTCTACCTTAGAACAGGAGCACTCAGCTGTAAATTATCTCATCTAATAGAATTGGGTTGATTACGTGAAGAACACTGATCAGAGTTTGATCCATCAGCTTTCTGATTCTCTTGGATGAGAGATCGGAGCACACTATGAGGAGAATATGGAGAACAAAATTTCTCCATCTTCTCCATTGTGTCATTGCGTGGAAATCGTATTTCACTCAAATATCACCCAAATGCAGTCTGATGTTTCACACACACTCATTGACTTGCATGGCCAAGTGCGATCCTAATATCGGACCAAACTTGGATATGTAGCAATTTTTTCTTCTAGGGAAAAAATCTGTAATTTTCTCGGCCCCATACATTAACATTGGCCCGAGCGCGATCTGATGTTTTGTTGGATTGCACTCGGACCAAAAACGCTGCAATCTACCCTGCCCTTAGAATAAGGCTCAGCACTGTATGAAACTATGTACCAACACTGCCTCTGCTAAACACGCCTGATGATCGCAAACTCTGTCTGAATTGATTCCACATATGCACTCTTGACAAGACATACATGTTCATTGTTCTTACTCCTTGTTTCACTGTGTGTGCCTCTTTGGCTTTGATGCCTTCATTCTGAATCTGTTGTGTGCACATTCCAGTAAGAAAAAGGAAAACCATTGTATGAATAGGGGTTGTTAAAAGTTTTACAACGGACCAAATTTGACCATTTGAGCCAATGATTATTTGTGAATTATACACAAAGATGCTTTTTGACTTCCTACACAGTGTGTATGTGTGTATGTACCGTATATATATCGATACATATATATATATATTTTTTATATATATATATATATATATATATTTTTTTTTTACATATGTATTTTATGTACACATATATGTGTGTGTATGTATATATATATATATATATATATGTATGTATGTATATATATATATATATATATATATATATATATATATATATATATATATATATATGTATATATATGTATATATATATATATATGTATATATATGTATATATATGTATATATATATATATGTATATATATATATAATATAATATATATATGTATATGTATGTGTATATATATATATAATTTTCAGAAACCCACTCACTAGTTCGGGGCTGTAAGTAGAACTTCTACTCATGTGATAGACTACAGCAAAGACATCTGTTGGGTGCAGATTCACTTAATTCACTTAAAATAGAGTTCTCTTATGTAAGTGAAATATGGATTTTATATGAAAAAGAAAATCAAACAAGAAAAAAAAATCTACCTCTCCTAAACAAAAACTGGGCAACAGAACAGAGATATTTAAAAAAAAAAAATCTTAGTGTGCATTATTAAACATTCTGTTATAGCGCTGTTTAACTGCTATGATTGCTAAACCCGTATGTGCGATTTAAATAAAAAAAATATATAGAAAAAGAAAAGGATAAAAAGAAATGCGTGTTTTGCCTTTTTTTACATTTATGGAACCCATGCCAATATCTCTTGCTCAAACATATTAAACTTTAAACATTAAATAAACTACCCATCTGAATCTAGACGCCAGCGTCTTTAACATTTAGTAGACTTAACGGGAGTTCAAGGAAGCGTGGTTCTGTGTTTACAGACATTTGACTTGTATTTATTTCTTTTACAGTTTTAGACGTGTGTGTCAAATACAATGAGTGTACAATTAAATTATTGTCCTAGTTCTTACATTGTTGCAGTTGTTAGAAATTTGAGTTGTGTTTCCGTCCGGTTACTTGTGAATTCCTTCACCTCTTTATCAGTCTTGGTGCCTTATCTTACAAGTCACTGTTGGGGAAGGTGGACACAACCATTTTCTGCATAATGCTAGAGTGGGATCAGCTTTTGTCGGAGGTGGAGAGGGGGAAAAAAAAATTACTCCACTTTCTTCATTTTGTCAGTCCGTGAAAATCGTACCTCATGTCACATGGACCAATACTTTTTTTTGTACTTATTTTGCAAAATACAACTTGTTGTGCTGCCTTCATTTTTTTACTTCCTATCTCAATATCTATCTCTATCTACATGTCTTTCTCATATCTATCGATCTGCGTATCTATCTTTATGTGCATTGTTCTACATATCTATGTCTCTATGCGTATCTATCTCCATATGTATTGTTCTACATATCTATATCTGTATGTGTATCTCCATATGTATTGTTCTACGTATCTATATCTCTGGGTAGTTATCTCTTTATGTATTGTTCTACTTATCTATATCTGTGGATCTTTCTCCACATTTATTGGTCTACGTATCTATATCTGTATGCGTATCTATCTCCATATGTATTGGTCTACGTATCTATATCTGTATGCGTATCTATTTCTATATCTATTGTTCTACGTATCTATATCTCTATGCGTATCTCTCTCCGTATGCATTGTTCCACATATCTATATATCTATGAGTATCTATCTACATATGCATTGTTCTACGGATCTATAATCTGTATGCGTATCTATCTCCATATGTATTGTTCTTTGTATCTATATCTGTATGTGTACCTATCTCCATATCCATGCAGGAGACAGCGCTCCATGGCAGCTTTTAGTGCAAGAAAGATACCTTCATTTACTCATCTAAGATGCGATCTTTCAACCCAGTGTGTACATAGGCCAAGTCACTTATCTCCATCCTTTGTGCACTGTACGGTTTATACTACTGTAATATGTAGCAAGTTAAAGAAATTGTCTACCTTTGAAAGAGAAAAAACAAATCTTGTCTTAAATGATTAATATAATGATGATATTGAGTAAATAATTTTAGGAATTGTTTTTTTTTTTTTTTTTTTTTTTTTTTAAATATACTGACTTACTGTCCATAGAACAGCTTTAACTAAACATCTGTTAGTAAACTCATTCTGACGATCCAATGGGATACTCAATAACAATCTTTTTTTTTATTGTTTTTAATTTTTTTATTGTTTTTCTTACCTGATTTATGAACACAGACCACATCAAAGTTGAATGTACACGGCAACAAAGTGCTCGGAAAAGCAATTTTTTAAATGTATTTATTTGTTTTTTATGAAACTGAGTAGCAAAAAAAATGATTTTTAACCCCAAATAAATGCATTTATTTGAAGAAAAAAATTGTCCCCAGAATTGGACAACTCAGAATATTCTATGATAAAATCTATATATTTTTTTCTACTCATCCTGCTGAGGAGTTGTTGTTGTTGTTGTTGTTGTGTGTTGTTGTTTTGGGTTTTTTTTGTTTTTCTTATTCCCTCATCAAACATTTAGTATTTTGGAGAAAAAAAAGGATTTCTTTATTTTTAGATCTTTTTGTTAGCTTTTATGAAGTGATGGGCTCTAGCAGACCTCTTCTGTGCCTACATTATACTACTTTTAATTTACCATTTTTTTTCTCTCTCTGCACAGTCCATAAAATCTCTTATTTTGGCTGTAGTTTGCGGCTTTGAAGACACATTACGTTATTTCCCACCTTGTCTATAGTAACGTTCTCTGATGTTGCATATGCTGTTGAAAAACATATTCCGGGCAGACACGCACGGAGGGGGAAAAAAAAAAAAATCCGATTGAAGCAATATTCCTCTGTTGCCAGATATTTAGAATATCATTTTTATATTTGTTTTGTGACCTTTGTGAATAATTTTGTGCCATCCCGCTTTCTCCTTCTTGCTCTTTCCGCCTTAATTTACTTCCATTCTTAACAAGCCGATATGTACATGAGGCGCCTCATAAAGCGAGCAAAACGGCTATAATACGAAAACATGTCAGAAGGAAAGTGTATTATTTTCTTTGGCACCGGCAAAAAAGAATTGCACTTGGAAATGTTGTTCCCCATTGCACCAGTGGTTTGTACGTAATTTCAGTAATTTGATCGTTGCTGATGAAAAGCTGACAAGATTTCCACAGCGCCCCATTAGATAAAAGCAGCATGAAACCACAGGTTAATCTGCAAACAGATTTCCATGCTTATTACTCTAATGATTCCATCATATTTGATGTCGCAGGCAGCAAGCCGCTGCTCGGCAGCAACAGTGTGCGCTCCATTTTGATCTTTCTACTCATTAAATGATGTAGTAATTTGGCTGACCTCTGACCAGGTGCATATCTATTCATAATTGCATGTCATTCTGATGGGGAAATTACTTTCGAGAAACCAAAGTATTCATCCTGCTTCTCAAGTCAAGAAAAAACTAACAAAAGAAATATTGCATTAATTTCCAAATGATGATATTACATTTAGTGCCCGGGCCCCATATATCAAAAATGGGAAAACTGCTCAGTTACTATATGCGCTTAATCTTAATGGTATCTCTGGATGTCAAGGGCATGCAGGAAATTAAATCGGAAAGTGCAGATAGACCTAAGAAGACATTATCTCTTGATGATTGCAGTTTTGATAGGTATTTCAGTGAATTTCATTTTCACAGAATGGTAGAAGATGAGTTAGCCAGCAGATTTTCTCATTTTTCTTCCACATGATTTATGTGAGTTGAGTATAAAACTTTTTATGGGGAAGCAGTTACTGAAGATGAGAGGTAAATTAATGCACTGGGTTTCCATCTCGGCTCCATACACAAATGTCAGAGCTGTACGTACGTAATGGCTGCCATCATTATTCAGAGTTGTTTACATTCAAAATATGTAATGAAATCTGTTCAGAATAATGAGGGAAATAAAAGTTTAGAAAATTGTAAAGGTCATGAAGTTTGAGAAATGATGCAATGCTTCCAAAATAACATTTAGGCAATATAAATTACATTATTATGCACCAAGTCTGGATTATGGAGACATGAAGATGAAGTGCTCTGGACTAGTAAAATGCTGTTAGCGCTCTCTGAAGTATGAGAATGTGTAAAATATTTCTGATTTTCATATTCTCTGGATTTTTTTTTTTTGTGCATAAAAGCAAAGAACTTTATTTCCTTCCTAGCCGCTGTGTGTCTTCAGCTTTAAATCTCACCCTAAACGATTTGTCCAAGATGCCGCCGTAATCTAATTTCCCACACTAATTGTCTTGCCTTTCTCCGCTGCGCAGAACACTTGTTTGGCTTTTTTTTTTTCCCTTCCATTTGTTCGAAGATCATTTTTAATAGTGACATATTTCTCGTCCTCCTTGATTCTGCCGAGTGCAGTTACATCACGAATTAGAGCAGAATTTTTCTTTATTTATGGGCTAATGGAGATTCCAGTACTGTGCTGAAGTTCTACTGATCCCTGTGCTAGTGTAGGGTGTAATGTGGATCCTAATTGTGATGAGCTGGGTTTAGGGAATCCTGGGTTCCTCCTACAGATATGTACATAAAAGTTGAATATTTTTTTGTCTCCTTTGTTTCAGTTAAATCATGAATTAGAGCAGAATTTTTCTTTCTTTTTCTATTATTTATAGACTAATGGAGATTCCACTACTGTGCTCTGAAGGCCTAGCGACCCCTGTGCCGGTGTAGGGTGTGATGTGGATTCTAATTGTGATGAATTAGGTTTAGGGAATCCTGGGCTCCTCCTACACATATCTACATATTAGTTGAATATTTTTTGTCCCCTTTGATTCAGTTAAATCATGAATTAGAGCAGAATTTTTCTTTCTTTATTATTATTTATGGACTAATGGAGATTCCACTACTGTGCTCTGAAGGCCTAGCGACCCCTGTGCCGGTGTAGGGTGTGATGTGGATTCTAATTGTGATGAATTAGGTTTAGGGAATCCTGGGCTCCTCCTACACATATCTACATATTAGTTGAATATTTTTTGTCCCCTTTGATTCAGTTAAATCATGAATTAGAGCAGAATTTTTCTTTCTTTATTATTATTTATGGACTAATGGAGATTCCACTACTGTGCTCTGATTGCCTACTGACACCTGTGCTGGTGTAGTATGTGGTGTGTATCGTAATTGTGATGAACATGGTTTAGGGAACCCTGGGCTCCTTCTACACTGATGTAGACATTAGTCGAACATTTCTCGTCCACTTTTATTCAGTTACCTCATAATTTAGAGCAGAATTTTTTTTTTTAATTTATGGGCTAATTGAGATTCCACTACTGGGCTGCAGGCCTACTGACGTGTAGTGTGTGTTATGTATCTTAGTTGTGATGAGCTAGGTTTACGGAATCCTAGGCTCCTCCTACACAGATGTAGATGTTAGTTGAATATTTCTTGTCCTCTTTGATTCAGTTACATCACAAATTAGAATTTTTTTTTCTTATTTTATTGTTTACAGGCTTATGGAGATTCCACTACTGTGCTCTAAGGGCCTACTGACACTCGTACTGGTGTAGGGTGTGATGTGGATCCTAATTGTGATGAACTAGGTTTAGAGAATCCTGGGCTCCTCCTACACATATGTATATGTTAGTTAAATATTTCTTGTCCCATTTGATTCGGTTACATCATGAATTAGAGCAGAATTTTTCTTTTTCTTTTTAATTTTATTTTAATTTATGGGCTGAGGGCCTACTGACACCTGTGCTGGTGTACTGTATGGTGTGGATTCCAATTGTGATGAACTAGGTTTGGGAAAGCTTGGGCTCCTTCTGCACAGATGTAGACGTGAATTGAACATTTTTTTGTCCCCTTTTGATTCAGTAACCTCACGAATTAGAACAGAATTTTTCTTAGTTTTTTTTATTTATGGGCTAGTGAAGATTGCCCTACTGGACTGAGGAGCTGCTGCTGGTGTAGTGTGTGGTGTGGATCCTAATTGGGAGGACCTAGGTTTAGGGAATCTTAAGCTCCTAAAATGTAGATTTTAGTTGAACATTTCCCATCCCCCTTGATTTAGTTTCATCACTAATTAGAGCAGAATTTGTATTTATTTTTATTATTTATGGGCTAATGGAGATTCCACTATGGGGCTGAGGGCCTTCTGACCCCTGTGCTGGTGTAGGGTGTGATGTGGATCCTAATTGTGATGAATGAAGTTTTAGGGAATTCTGAGTTCCTCCTACACAGATGTAGATATTAGTTGAACATTTCTCATCCCCTTTGATTCAGTTACATCACAAATTAGAGCAGACGTTTTCTTTCTTTATTATTATTTTTTGGCTAATGGAGATTCCACTACTGTGCTCTGAAAGCCTACTGACCCCTCTGCTGGTGTAGTGTGTGGTGTGCATCCTAATTGTGATGAACTAGGTTTGGGAAATCCTGGGCTCCTCCAACACAGATGTAGACGTTAGTTGGATATTTCCACAATACCCGTGTTCATTGATTATCTGACATTAGTCATTTTGGAAAATGTTGTAGCACCAGTTGATTAAACGAGGTTGATTCATTTCAGGATGACCTTAAATAACGCAAAGCATGCACAACGTCCTTAATGAAAAGTAAGAAACTATGCGGCTGTATAACATACGATAAGTAAATTTCAGCTTTTTTTTTTTTTTAAGAACATAAAATACCCGCTATAACTTATTGCTGTGGGAATCAAAAAGATGCAATGAAGCCAAAATCTTGGTTCTCCGAGCTATTACTGTTTGTGCAGTGATTTACTGAACATAAGATTACAAGCTTATCCATATATCCAGTGTACATAAATTTCCCAGACTTTTCCTCACTTGCATTCGTCTTTATATTACAAACCGCATTACTTTTATAACCTAGAAATCTAGATTAAAGCTGCTATTTATCTTCAGGATCTCGCTCCATATAAATATGTCCTACTGTATCTTAAGTAGTAGTACTGTATACACTAACAATCTGGCATGAACGGTGTTGTTTGTCTTGATTTTGGTTTCAGAAATTGCCGTTTACTTCTTTTTCAGCCATTGCTTTTCATTTGTCTTAGGTGAATGTGCCAGAAGAAATTTCCTCTTTTAAGTGATTATTAGTTACCAATGCAATCTCTTAATGTATAAGTGACCATCAGAAAACATGACTACTGATGGGCGAACCCAAAGTGTACTGTGCTGATTTGGCCACCCAGATAATTAAAATAAAAAAAAAGACAGACAGAAAATAAAGAATAAAGCAGGAACATTATACTAAGGCTGCTTTCACATCAGCGTTTTTTTGCCAGTCGGCAAAAAAACGCAAGCCGCATCTGACCGGATCCTGCGGATTGTACGTGCAATGCATGCAACTACAATTGTTATTTTACCAGATCCTTCTGCAGTGGGACACAGAATTTATCGTCCAGCACTGGAGTCAGCTGATTGGGAGTCAGCTGACTACTGACCTCACAGCCCGCACACACTGCGATGGATACAGGTTAACAGCAGTCACTGCCTGCTGTCGATCACCTGTGACCGTGTGTGGACTGTGTGGACAGGAGTTCAGCTGAGTTCAGATCAGCTGACTCCAGTGCAGGCCGAACTCAGGTGACCTCACAGCCCGCACATGCTGCGATGGATGCAGCAGGACACAGAACAAGTAATCGGCCGACGCTGGAGTCAGCTGATCTGATTACTTGTTCTGCTGGCTGTGTGGTCAGGAGTAGAGATGAGTGAGCAGTAAAATGCTCGGGTGCTCGATGAGCAAAAAAAACAAAACAAAAACCCCAAACGCATAACCCTAGGGTTAGGGCTAATGCTAACAAAAACGTGGGCTCCCGCTACATTTTCTGTTGCTGAGGGTAACCCAAGCAGCTACTGGCTGCTAACCCACACTCCTTGGTGCCTTCACTGGCAATGGAAAATCCAGGGAAGCACTTTTTTTTTTTTATTAGTGTTTTGCCCAAAAACTTTTAAAAAAAAAAATGACGTGGGCTTCACCATATTTTTGTATGCTAGCCAGGTACAGCAGGCAGCTACGGGCTGCCCCCAACCCCCAGCTGCCTATTTGTACCTGGTTGGGAACCAAGAATATAGGGAAGTACTTTTTTAAATTATTTTATGAAATAATTAAAAAAAAAAAAAAAAAAAAAAAAGACGTGGGCTTCGCCAAATTTTTGTATTTAGCCCGGTACAACTATGCAGCTGGGGATTGGAATCTGCAGCACATGGTAGTCCAAGCTTTCTGGCCCCCCCACTGTGAATTACAGTCCGCAGCTACCCCAGAAAATGGCGCTTTCATAGAAGTGCCAGAATCTTAGAAGCGCCATCTTCTGGCGCTGTCTCCAACTCTTACTGCGGCCCTAGTGCCGATTGGTATGCTGAGCAATAAGGGGTTATTACCAGCTCTGTTTTACCAGCTGATATAAAGCCCAAGATTCTTAATGTCAGGCCACGTTTGACCCAGCCATTAAGAATCTCCAATAAAGGGTTAAAAAAAAGACATCACACAGAGAAAAAATATTTTATTAGAAATAAATACACACACACATAGAGACTCAATCTTTATTACTCCCTCTCACCCCTCCACGATCCTGGTCTTTTCCTTCTCTGTCTTCTTTCTTCAACTGATGCAGCTCCACTAGAAAGCACGGGGGAGGAACTACTTTCTGAGCATGCTCAGTACTGAAAATAGGATCCTGCCTACCTGAATGCGGTGACTTCTGGTAGAGCAGGATCCAGCTCATTGAAAAGCATTGCAGGTACCACAGCAATATGAAGGATCCGGTGAGATGCAGTATTTTGTCGGAGGTCAAAAACACTACAAGTAGCGTTTTTGAAAAATGATATAATACTGCATCTCAACGGATCCAGTGTGTGCCGCACGCAACCGCAAGTAACCGCATGTTGCCGCAATTCCATTGCAAATGCATTGAAATGACAACGCATTTGTAAAGGATCTGGTCATATGCGGTTTGCGTCTTTTTAGCGACCAGCAAAAAAACTCTGATGTGAAGGCAGCCTAACCAAGTCTCCCATGTGACTGTAACACTACTGCTGGGTCCTCTTATTAACCCTCCTTCATATTCACTGCTTACTCCAGTCCTGACATCTGTGATTGGTTGCAGTCAGACCACACCCCACCCTGTGTGACAGCGTCTGATAGGTTAGAATCACACACACTGTCTGTGTCCCTATAGTGGTGTAAAAATAAATAAATAAATTGGTATAGGGTACCCCCATATTGTGATACCCAACAAAGATCAAACAAATGGCTAAAGGCTGCAGCCACCAGCCGTGTACTTATCTTGGTTGTGTATCAAAATAAAAGGGACCCTATATATATTTTTTTTAATTATTTAAAATAAATAATTTAAAAAAGGTGTGTGGTCCCTCCCAATTTTGATACCCAGGCATGGGGAGGCCCATGGTTATTGCCTACCCCCCCACCCCCAACCTAAAAATAGCAGCCACCCAGAATTGGCGCATCTGTAAAGGTACCGTCACACTAAGCAACTTACCAGCGATCCCAACAACGATAGGGATCGCTGGTAAGTTGCTAGGAGGTTGCTGGTGAGCTGTCACACTAAGCGACGCTCCAGCGATCCCACCAGCAACCTGACCTGGCAGGGATCGCTGGAGCGTGGCTACACGAGTTGCTGGTGAGCTCACCAGCAACCAGTGACCAGCCCCCAGCGCCGCGTGGAAGATGCTGCGCTTGGTAACTAAGGTAAATATCGGTAACCAACCCGATATTTACCTTGGTTACCACTGCACGGAGCTACACGTGCAGAGAGCAGGGAGCAGCGCACACTGAGCGCTGGCTCCCTGCTCTCCTAGTTACAGCACACATCGGGTTAATTACCCGATGTGTGCTGCAGCTACATGTGCACAGAGCAGGGAGCAGCGCACACTGCTTAGCACTGGCTCCCTGCTCTCCTACTTACAGCACACATCAGGTTAATTAACCCGATGTGTCCTGCAGCTAGCTACATGTGCACAGAGCAGGAGCCGGCAGCACAGGCAGTGAGAGCGGCGGAGGCTGGTATCGAAGGTAAATATCGGGTAACCAAGGACAGGGCTTCTTGGTTACCCGATGTTTACATTGGTTACCAGCCTCCGCAGAAGCCGGCTCCTGCTGCCTGCACATTTAGTTGTTGCTGTCTCGCTGTCACACGCAGCGATCTGTGCTTCACAGCGGGACAGCAACAACTAAAAAATGGCCCAGGACATTCAGCAACAACCAACGACCTCACAGCAGGGGCCAGGTTGTTGCTGGATGTCACACACAGCAACATCGCTAGCAACGTCACAAAAGTTGTTCGTTAGCAGCGATGTTGCTAGCGATGTTGCTTAGTGTGACGGGGCCTTTAGATATGACAATCCCAACACTTTACATGGCTCATCCCAATTGTGAGGTGGCTATTGGGGTAATATAACGGGTTAATGACAGTTTACAGCTGCCTCTAAGCCCTAGATTAGTATTGGAAGGCACCCACCATTACTAATACTGTAAGTGTAAAGTAATAAACATAAACACCAAAAATAATCCTTAATGTGAAATGAAATACAAAAATCAACCTCTTTCTCCAATTTATTAACCTCCAAAAAAAACCCTGCAGGTCCGATGTCATCCACACGAGGTCCCACATCGATCCCGGCTCTGCTTCATACTGAAATTGCAGCGCGCGGGCTTATTAGAAAACATAACCGCATGATGTGGCTTCAGGCAGAGTCTGACTAAGCCGCAACTGTGATCGGTGATGTCCCTCAGTTTATCTGCGGTCACAGCTGGAGGTTCACATGGTACACCACCTGTGACACAGGTAAACTGACCTCAGGTGGCCTCATTGAACTGTGACCTTGCTTCAGGTGAATTTATTCAGTTTTATGAGGCCTGTATCTCTCAACATTTTTTTGCCAAGAGATGCAGATATGGTGCTGAAATTTATACACCAAATCCCTGCACCAGTACTGCATCTCTTGGCAAAAAAAACGCATTAAAGGCAATCTGTCAGGTTTCCTATGCCCCCCAACCCTGCAGGATTCACATCTGTATAACTAAATTTCCTGCATAACCAGCCCTGTGTAATGTTATTCACTTACCTCAATGTTTTAAAAAAAGTATTTATAATCTGCTCTTTCCCTGTGCTATTTAGCACTTTGACTAGTCAATGGGGCTTTAGTTTCCCCAGAGTAGTCACCCTCTTTCCATGTTATCACATGATTTCCGCTAGCCGGTATCCTCTCCAGCTCCTGGAAATCTTGCGCGTGCACGCAGATCATTTTGGCACATCCCTGCACCTCCTGAAGCTGGGTGTATGCGTCCCCGGCTTCAGAGAGGCTCACTGAGCATGACAGAAAGGGAAGAAGCTGTTCTTCCGATCAGGCTCAGTGCGCCTCTCTGAAGCTGGAACTCCTACACCCAGCTTCAAAGGTGCAGTGATGCTGCCAAAATGAGCTTCACGCATGCACGAGAGTTCCAGGAGCTGCGATGACACCGACTCGTGGAAATCATGTTGTTATGCCCATAGGACCGTGACAGCATGAAAAGAGGGCCAACTAGTCTGGAGAAACTAACGCCCCATCCCATCGACTAGTCAAAGCGCTAAATAGCCCTGGGAGAAAGGAGCTTATAAACACTTTTTTTAAATATTGAGTTAAGTGAATAACATTAGACAGGGCTGGTTAGGTAGGAAATTTAGTTATACAGATGTGAATCCTGCAGGGTTGGAGGGCATAGGGCACCTGACATGTTGCCTTTAATTGTCCAGCCATGGGTGGTTATTGTCGGCGGTAGATTTTGTTGGTAGAAGCTTATTAGACATTAAACTTAAACACCAAATAAATGAAGGGGACACATTTTAAACATGATTTGTCATAGATATATTAATTGGGAATTTGTTTTTCATTTTATTGAGTTTATTCCTTCTTTGTATTTATGGAAATCTCAGTCTGTTCAGCCTCATTTGGTCGTTATTAAATAACTGAAAATTGGATCTGTTTTCTCAGATTGCAACTGAGAGGGTTAAATGCTCTTGACTTGTTTGGTTACTAATCTTTTAAATGTTTCTTTCCATGATTCTGTAATTAGATTATCTGTATGTGTGAAACTCGTCAGTTTGTACTTCATGGTGCATTTATTTAATACTTTTTAATGGATTTTAAATAAACAAGTGAGGTGTTTTGTTTTTTTTTACCTTAGACAGGTAGTTCCATTTGCCTTCTAATACTGTACTCTGGATTGCACTTTACTTTGTACACTTAAGGCTATGTGCACACGCTGCGTTTTTTTGACGCTGCGTTTTTGTGCGTTTTTGGCCGCTAAAAAACGCACAAAAACGCACCCACGGCAAAAAACGCATGCGTTTTTACCACGATTTGGTGCGTTTTTGGCTACGTTTTGCTGCGTTTTTGATCTCTGCGTTTTTACAATGCATTGCATGGGGGGAAAAACGCAGGAAAGAATTGACATGTCCATTTTTTTTAAGCTCAAAAACGCAGCTTAAAAAAAAAGTTGTGCGGACAGCAAAAATGAAAACTCATAGACTTTGCTGGGGAAGCAAAGTCATGCAGTTTTGAGGCCAAAAACGCACCCGAAAAACGCGCAAAAACGCACTGTGTGAACTTACCCTTATGTTGATGGAATATATATGTTAAATGATATTTACCGCTTTTATAATTTCAGGTTAATGTTTAGATTGCATTATGAATTGGCGCACACTAATAGGATAATGAGGGAAGAAACCTGAGACTGCAAGTCTACCTTTTTAGATCACACAAAAATAACACACTTGCACAATCATGATGGTTTCTCTTTAAAGAAATTGGAGGCTAAAACAATAGATTCCAAACTGCACAGTATTCATTTGTGCAAATGTAGAATAGTTCTAATGCTCTTAGAAGAAATTCTCTTAAAAATATATATATATATATATGCATTCTTTCCCTATGTCTGGAAGAGGAAACAGGATTTGCTTGGGTTGAGATAAGTAGCTGTTGACTCGAACTCTCAAGAAGTTAAGGGTTGTTGATAGATCAGCAACAAGTGCCTGTTTACTTAGGGAAACCGTGTGAGTGAGAGCTCTCACTTTACCATGTTAATTGTTAAGAAAACATGTCAAGAAGAGCTGCGCCATTCAACACATTTAGGGCTCATTCACACGGGCACACGTGAGTGCAGGAAAATGCTTCCATTATGTTTGGCATTTTCTCATGTATTACTGCTATTCACTGTGTTTTTAACAGTTATTTCTATATTTAACTCCTCAACATAAAATGCATTTTTGTAGCTTTGCACAAGTGGATTAAAGTAAAAAGAAACACTTGTAAATATATTTTCATTTTTTTACATTATATTCGGGGCCCTTTAAACCCCCACATCTCTGCCTTAGGCCTGTTTGACACGTCAATGAAAAACCAAGACGTTTTTCACTAACATAAAAAATGCATGTGTCCCTCCATGTTCTGTGATTCATGGCACACGTGGGTTATCCATGTTCAATCTGTGATACGTTATGCGTCATCCGTGATTGCACATGGACGTATACTCACCTGTCCCCGCTCCTGCTGTCCGTGGTGCTGAACTCTTCGGCTCTGCTGTGTTTCCGTCCCAGCTGCAGCTGCTTCCGGGTCGGCTGTGCCTGCATACATAATATGCATGCCAGTAATTAGCCAACTCTGAAGCAGCAGACAGCAGAGGCCGAACACAGCGTCGCTGGAGATGGTGAGTTAAAAATGTTTTTTATTTTCAATGTCGGTGTTTTTCTGGTACGTGTTTAACAGATGGGACATCAGTGATTCCCAAAAAAAGGGACATGTCTCTGTGCAGCAATCACGGACACTCGTGTACGCCGCATGGAGACACGGTCAGTGAGAAATCACTGATGTGTGCGCAGACTTATTGATTTATAATGGGTCTGCGTATGTCCGTGATTCTGGTACGTATAAAAACTAGCACATACGTACCAGAATCACTGACGTGTGAAAGAGGCCTTATATTGTAGGTTTCTATCTGTATACAGTCATGGCTGAAAGTGGCACCCTTGAAATTGATACAGAAAATAAAGTATTTCTCCCAGAAAATTATTGCAATTACACATATTTTGTTATACATATGATTATTTCCTTTGGGTGTATTCGTTCTACACACTCACAAATAAAAACAAAAACGGAGGGGAAAAAAAAGGCAATTTGGATGCAATTTCACTCAGAACTCCCAAAATAGGCCAGACAGACTTGTTTAAAAAATGTGAGGGGTGTACTCACTTTTGTGGTATACTGTAGGTCAAGGGTCTTTTAGCAGGACAACGACACCAAGCCTACTTCAAGAAGCATCCGGAAATGGATGTGAACAATGAACTGGAGAGTTCTAAAGTGACAGCAATGAGTCCGGATCTAAATCCCATTGACACCAGTGGAGACATCTTAAAATTGATGTTGGGAGAAGACGACTTCAAATATAATATAAGAGACTTGGAGTGGTTTACAAAAGCAGAATGGACCAAAATTCCAGATGAGACATGTAAGAAGATTATTGATGGTTATAGGAAACGATTGATTTCAGATATTTATTCCAAAGGGTGTGCAACCAAATATTAAGTTGAGGGAACCAACAGTTTTAGGTGGCCCATTTTTGGGATTTTGTGTGAAATTATGTCCAATTATACTTTTTTCTTTATTTTTTTTGTGTAGTAAAAATACACACAAAGGAAATAAATATGTGTAATAAAATGTTTAATTGCAATCATTTTCTGGAAGAAAAATTCATTTTCTGGAACAATTTCAAGGGTGCTAATACTTTCGGTTACTACTGTATTTTGCTGCTTCGATATCTAATAACAACTAACAGAGACCAGTTTGACTCCTCAGACCACCAGTCCTATGAACCTTTACCAGTAATTTGTATGTGGTGGGTGCTATAATAGAATTATTTAATAACTAAAGGGTTATCCTGCGAAAATTAAAATTTTGCCAATGGTAGTTTTATGTTAAAAACTAATAAACTAAGCTATACTCACATACTCGCTCATTTATCGGGATCCAGCGAAGGCGGTTCCTTGGTCTATGTTCACATCTCAGGGAAGTCATCAAAGCAACGGCACAACCCTGGGACCTGTGATTGTTTGCTGTGGTTGTGTCTTCAGCAGCGCATCATCGCTAACTTAAACTTCATAAATTTATTATAATGTGCAGGTCATCTGTTTGACCAATGACATACCTATATGTTATTGGTCATGTATGGCCTTTAAATGCTGGTTCGCATGGCGAGCGCACTACAACCCACACAAGTGGCACACGTAATGCAGCTTATCCAGGATGGCACATCAATGCGAGCTGTGGCAAGAAGGTTTGCTGTGTCTCTCAGCGTAGTGTCCAGAGGATGGAGGCGCTACCAGGAGACAAACCAGTACACCAGGAGACGTAGAGGGGGCCGTAGAAGGGCAACAACCCAGCAGCAGAATTACAACCTCTGCCTTTGTACAAGGTGGAACAGGAGGAGCACTGCCAGAGACCTGCAAAATGACCTCCAGCAGGCCACAAATGTGCATGTGTCTGCACAAACGGTTAGAAATCGACTCCATGAGATTGGCATGAGGGCCCGACGTCCACAGATGGGGTTGTGCTCACTGCCCAACACCGTGCAGGATGCTTGGCATTTGCCAGAGAACATCAGATTGCCAATTTTCCACTGGCGCCATGTGCTCTTCACAGATGAAAGCAGGTTCACACTGAGCACATGTGACAGAAGTGACAGAGTCTTGAGACGCCGTGGAGAGTGATCTGCTGCCTGCATCATCCTTCAGCCTGACTAGTTTGGCAGTGGGTCAGTAATGGTGTGGGGTGGCATTTCTTTGGAGGGCCGCACAACCCTCCATGTGCTCACCAGAAGTAGCCTGACTGCCATTAGGTAGAGAGATGAGATCCTCAGACCCCTTGTGAGACCATATGCTGCTGCGGTTGGCCCTGGGTTCCTCCTAATGCAGGACAATGCCAGACCTCATGTGGCTGCAGTGTGTCAGCAGTTCATGCAAGATGAAGGCATTGAAGCTATGTACTGGCCTGCCCGTTACCCAGACCTGAATCAGATTGAGCACATCTGGGACATCATTTCTCGCTCCATCCACCAATGCCACGTTGCACCACAGACTGTCCAGGAGTTGGTGGATGCTTTAGTCCAGCTCTGGGAGGAGATCCCTTAGGAGACAATCCACAACCTCATCGGGAGCATACCCAGGCGATTTTTGTGTTATTTTGTTGTCAGCACATTCAACTTTGTACAGAACAAAGGATTCAATGAAAATATTTAATTAATTCAGATCTAGGATGTGTTATTTGAGTGTTCCCTTTAATTTTTTGAGCAGTGTATATGCCTCAGTATACAGCAGAGATTTATACATACATGGTGGGATAGCTTCATGCTTTTTTTGATCAAAAACAGTGTTTACTAAGTACCCTATGTTTATATGCACTATGCTTTTATTTAGTTACAGCAGGGTATGTTTTCACAATTTTTTTTCTTTGGTTTCTCTTTGTCTCATGGCCAGTGTGAACATGGTCTCACAAGTTCCATGTATACCATCTCATACTCCGGCTCACTTTTTTGTTTTTATGTAGTTTTTTTGTATTCAGTACAAACAGGGAGTGGCCCCCTTCTCAGCGAGCTGGACATTTCATTCTGTGAATCCCCCTGACTGTGCGTGTCCTGTTGGGACCCAGTCGCTCTCAGCCCTTAGCCACATTGAGGCCTATTTCAGACCCATGGTAAGGTTTTAACATTAGAGAGTGTAGGTACTATCCCAACTGGGTACACCTTGACGTTTGGTGGGATAGCTTTATGCTTTTTTTGATCAAAAACAGTGTTTACTAAGTACCCTATGTTTATGTGCACTATGCTTTTATTTAGTTACAGCAGGGTATGTTTTCACAATTTTTTTTCTTTGGTTTCTCTTTGTCTCATGGCCAGTGTGAACATGGTCTCACAAGTTCCATGTATACCATCTCATACTCCGGCTCACTTTTTGTTTTTTTGTATATATATATATATATATATATATATATATATAAAAATATAAAAAAATATATATTTATTTAGGTATACAGTATATGTACAATAAAATATATAAATCCCCTCAGTATGCAGCTCATTATGTACATCAATCCCCTCAGTATGCAGCTCATTATATACTGTATAACAGTCCCTTCAGTATACAGCTCATTATATACATCATTCCCCTCAGTATGCAGTTCATTGTATACAATACATCAATACTCAGTATACAGCAAGCAGAGTGCAGATTTCAGCATTGAAGCTTCTGAGGTAAAGTGAAAGCTGAGCTCTGGTTGCTATGGACAACTGAACCCTTTTCAAGCGTAAACAATAATTGAGTCTTTATATGTCGATTCACGATATAACGCTGAATGCACCCTTCTGTCTGAAGTTGAGCCGGTGCGTGTGCAGTGCTATGTTGATGTCTACATAGCACTGCACATGCGCCAGCCGTCGCCCCCGCCCTTACTAGAGTCATGGTGAGGAAGGGAAAAGGTGAGAAACCACCCGCCCATATCACACGCGTCATGGTGAGAGAAGTCAGTAGCGTGCAGACATCATGTGACCTGATGATGGCTGCTGACTGGAATGATGTGGTATATTGGGGATTTTCATATTACTGGTAGGATAATGGCTCTGTAAAAGCAACATGGCTCTCATCCCTTCAAATAAAATCCAGTGAAACCTACACTCCCAAATTACCCCTTTTCTGAGTCCCACTGTGCCTAAACCACAGTAATTAACTGCATGTTTGGCATTGCTGTAGCGGGTAGAGGCCAATTAACAATGTACTGGGTACATGTCTCCAGAAGCACAAGCTGGGCAGAATATATGGGCACTAAGCTGACATTTTTAATTCTCTAGAATCATGGCATGGATGTTAATGAAAACACCTGTGGGGTCAAAATAGTCATTGCAGCTATAGATGAACTCATTAAGAGGTGCAATTTCTATAATTAGGTCACTTTTTTCTCTTTTTTTTGATGTTGTGGCACCTGAAAGGCAGCGCAAATATCGCATGCAATTAGGCTATGTGCGCACGTTGCGTAATTACATGCAGTTACGCTGCGATCTGCAATGCAGCGTAACTGCATGCGTCCTGCGTCCCCTGCAGAATCTATGGAGATTGTGCAGGAGCCGTGCGCATGTGGCGTATTAGAGCGCAGCGCTTCGGCTGCTGCCCGAAGCTCACGTTTTAAGAAGTGACATGTCACTTCTTTCCTGCGCTCTGCCTGCAGTCCCCACACTGTCTATGGGAGGAGCTGCAGGCAGAGCGCATGGAATCTACTTTTTTTTTTTTCATTACGGACTCTTTCTGCAGTGATTTAAAGCACACGTGTGCTCTTTAAATCGCTGCAGAAATTTCTGCACTGACAGTACGCAACGTGCGCACATAGCCTAACTCCAGCAAAATCTGTGCTCCAAAAATCCAAACAGCGCTCCCTCCTTCTCAGCCCTGAAGTGTCGACAAACAGTAATTTCTGAGGACAGATGGGGTATCACTGCATTTGTGAGAAGTTGTGCATCAAATTGTGTAGTCCAGTTTCACCTGTGAATTAAAACTTTGAGGCTAAAAAAAAAATTGTGGAAAACCTTAATTTGTTTTGTTTTCACAGCTCAATCTTATAAAATTCTGTGATATAGTTTGTGGGTTAAAAATGCTGACCACACCCCTAAATGAATTCCTTATGATGGGGTTTAGTTTTACAAATGACTGACTTGTTGGGGTTTCTGCTTTTTTGGTACATTAGGGGTTGTACAAATGAAACATTAGGGGTTCTACAAATTTACGCTCCTCAAATTAAATAGCTCTGTTTGCTTTCCAAGTTTTGCCATGTGCCCAAACATTAGTTTATGACCACCTAACTGAGGTATCACTGTGTTCGGAAGATATTACATAACAAATTATAGAGCCCATTTTCTCCTACTATTCCTTTTGTTTAAATTATACATTTGGTGCAGAATCACCTGTGTGTGATTGCCCACAGATGAATTCCTTGAGGAGTCTAGTTTAAAAAATGGGGTCACTTGTGGGGGATTCCGCTTTGAGGCTCTTCAATGTGTCATGACATTTCCAATCTATTCCAGACAAATTTATGTTCTAAAAATCAAATGGCACTCGTTCCTTTCCGAGACCAGCTATGTGCCCAAGGAGCACTTTTTGATCTTAATAAATGTTGGGGTCCATTTTCTCCAATTATCCCTTGTGAAAATTACAAACTTAGAGCTAAAACAATAATTTATCAGAAAACATATAATTTTCACAGCCAAATTTTGGACAATTACATTTTATGAAAAAAGTTATTACATCTATGTCTTTAATAGTCTACCTGTGTAAATTAACCCCACAGAGATTCTGCATTAGCACACAGGGGGTTATAGATATAGACCTTAGGTCTTGGAAGAGAAAGCAAACACCTGGCCTTTCTGTCCTGGGACGTAAAACCTGGCACCATACTGGAGGGCACCGATCTTTGCCTTGGACCCCCCATTTTTAGGCACACTTTCTTTTGCTTATCTATCCACACACTGGCGCTGCATTCTGATAACTATATGAAAGTAAATCTATAGATTGTGTTCTTCTTTCAATCTCTAGTTGAAGTGTCTGGAGAGTTTAATCAGATCTCTACATAAAATGATAGCCATACCGCGCATTATATAACATTTTTACATGTCTTTTGGCAGTTTGTGTGAGTGCTGTTTTAATCATTTAGGTGTATATGCAAATTTCTGTCATGGCTTTTGGTTTTCACAATAGCCTGATCTCTGCTGTATCGGATTTGTGTGTGTATATGTAAAATATATGTGGCATTTTAACAGGGTAATCATTTCCACTGAACAGGATTTGCCTCTGGTGTATTTTTATATATGAAATAGAATTTATATCCCTTTTATTGGATTTTATTTTACACACTTGGTGACCCTTGTGCCATGTTAAACATTTTGTGAAACTGCATGTGATGTGCAGATATAACTGATTTTATTAAAGCGCTGAGGTTTGTAGCTCTCTAAATTGTGTTTTCCAGCTTAAGGTATTTTTCTTTTTTTTTTACACAAATCTGATACCCAACTGAAGTAGCGGGCCATAAAGGTACATGGTTTTTATTGTAAAATAGTATTTTATTCCTGACACCACAATGGGGAGGGGGTATCTATTCACCCAAAAGGAGGCACTCCTAGGACTTAGCAGCTTTTATTAATTTAATTGGAGAAATAACTTTACATAAACAGCACTGCATTAACCCCTTAACGACCATGAGCAGTAATCTTACGTCCTAGCGGTCATAGTGTTAATCTTTCCCTGCTGCTTCCGGCATCAGGGGGAGATCGGTGCACATCTCAGCTGATTTGTACAGCTGACGTGTGCCTGCCAGGCACGAGAGGAATCGCTATCCGCCTGTTCATTTTAACCCGTTAATTGGCGCTGTCAATAAGTGATAGCGCCATTATAACCACTCTGAATCGCGCTGAAAATTTACTTACACGCAGATACTGGTAGTCTCGTGACATGATCACGTGACGTCTGGTGGTTGCCATGGTAGCACAGGGTCATGTGATTACTCCTGTGCTCCCATGACTAAGGTCCTGTAAACAAACAGCCAAGTACTGGCTGTTACAGGAGATGATCATTTTTTTCTGGTCTGAGCGATGGTACTCTGATTGGGAGAAATGAATGAGCGATCAGACAGCTGATACTTATAGTTCCCTAATGGACCTAGTTAAAGAAAAAAAAAAAAGTAAAGAAAAAAGTTTTTAAAAATAAAAAAATAAAAAAACATAAGTTCAAATCACCATCTTTCACCCCATTGAAAATGAAAGGGTTAAATAAAAGAAAAATATATACACACATTTGGTATCGCCGCATTCAGAAATGCCCGATCTATCAAAATATAAAATCAATTAATATGATCGGTAAACGGCGTAGCGGCAAAAGAATTCCAAACGCCCAAATGACGTTTTTTGGTCGCCACAAATTTGCGCAAAATGCAATAACAGACAATCAAAACGTAGCATCTGCTCAAAAATGGTACGGTTAAAAACGTCAGCTTGAGATGCAAAAAATAAACAGTCACTGAGCCATAGATCCCGAAAAATAAGAACACTACGGGTCGTGGAAAATGTCGTAAAACTTACGCAACTTTTTTTTGGACAAACTTCTGATTTTTTTTAAACCCCTAGATAAAAGTAAACCTATTCATGTTTGGTGTCTTAGTTTTACCACATACTGAACACAGTAAATAAAATATTTCAAAAACAATAGTGCAATCGCACTTTTTTTGCAATTTTTTTCCCCACTTGAATTTTTTTGCCATTTTGCCGTTACTAGAGTACACTTTATGGTAATACTCTTGGTTTCATTTAAAAGTACAGCTCGTTTTTCAAAAAACGCGCCCTCACATGACCATATTGACTGAAAAATAAAATAGTTACGTCTCTCGGAAGAAGAATGGCAAAAAAAACAAAACTGCGCAAAATCGGCCAGTCGTGAGGGGGTTAAGGGAACATGTCATCTCATTAATATGGTCAAACCATGAATCCGAGCATAATTCAGAGAAATTTGTCTCTGCTGACTAATTTGCAGTGTCTTCTGTTTCAATCTATTTTTTAACTGATAGGTTTGTGCATTAGTATAGACCTAAGGATAGACCTATCAGTGAAAGGGAATGGGGACAAGTGTCCCGGGACATGCCTCGGTCTAGTCAACTGGGATACATAGTACCCTGACACCTTTTTGGTTAGGGTAGTATGAACCAGTTGACCATTTTTATTAAACATTGATAATTGTTTTGTTTTTGTTTTTTCATGACTTCATGATTTTTTTTTGGGGGGGGGGGTCTTAGCTTAAA
Source organism: Anomaloglossus baeobatrachus (assembly GCF_048569485.1). Taxonomy (NCBI): domain Eukaryota; kingdom Metazoa; phylum Chordata; class Amphibia; order Anura; family Aromobatidae; genus Anomaloglossus; species Anomaloglossus baeobatrachus. Next base: position 506,440,146 of record NC_134355.1, on the reverse strand, counting down.
GATCTTCTCACGTGATTATACATTATTTCCGACACCATTTACTACATACACCCTTAAAACTGTGCAAACTAAGCCATGAGTTGGGGAATGAGCTTGTATTTGCATATAGCCTTATACCTTTTTTTCAGTATTTGGGCCTATTATAACATTGTTATTGGTTACTATTACTTTTTATTGTAGGTTGTTGAACATTTTTTTTTCTTTAAATTGAATAGGACTTACCTATGGTATTATATTTATATTATTATACAAATGTTTATTCAAGGTATACTGTATATACAGTACTGTGCAAAAGCTTTAGACAAGTATGCAAAAAATGCTACAAAGTAAGAATGCTTAAAAAAATGGAAGTGATAATAATAAATCTTTATTTTTATTTTATTTATCAATAAACACAATGCAAAATGAGTGAACAAAAAATTAAATCAAATCCATATTTGCTATTTGTTGTGACCGCCCTTTACCTTTAACCCCTTAGTGACGGAGCTAATTTTCACCTTAATGACCAGACCAAATTTTGCAATTCTGACCAGTGTCACTTCATGAGGTTATAACTCTAGAACGCTTCAACGGATCCCGGTGATTCTGAGATTGTTTTTTCGTCACATATTGGACTTCGTGTTAGTACCAAATTTAGGACAATATTTTTTGCGTTTATTTATGAAAAAAATTGAATATTGGCAAAAATTTTGAAAATTTTGCAATTTTCAACTTTTGAATTTTTATACCGTTAAACCAGAGATTTCTGTGACACAAAATAGTTAATAAATAACATTTCCCACTTATCTACTTTACATCAGACCAATTTTGGAAACAAAATTTTTTTTTGTTAGGAAGTTAGAGGGGTTCAAAGTTTATCAGCGATTTCTCATTTTTACATCAAAATTTACAAAACCATTTTTTTAGGGACCACATCACATTTGAAGTGACTTTGAGAGGCCTAGATGATAGAAAATACCCAAAAGTGACACCATTCTAAAAACTGCACCCCCCAAAGTACTCAAAACCACGTTCAAGAAGTTTATTAACCCTTCAGGTGCTTCACATGAACAAAAGCAATGTGGAATGAAAAAAAAGCAAAAATTAAATTTTACCTAAAAATGTTGCTCTAACCCAAATGTATTCACTTTTAGAAGAAATAACACAACAAAATGGACCCCAAAACTTGTTCCCCACTTTCTTATGAACGCGCCAATACGCCACATGTGATCAGAAACCTCTGTTTGGACAAATGGGAGGGCTCGGAACAGAAGGAGCAATATTTGAATTTTGGAAAGCAAATTTGGCTGAAATAGATTGCGGGCACCATGTTGCATTTACAGGTCCGCTAAGGTACCTAAACAGAAGAAATCCCTCACAAGTGACACCATTTTGGAAACTAGACCCCTCAAGGATTCTATCTAGGGGTATAGTGAGCATTTTAGATCCACAGGTACTTCACAGATTTTGTTAACGTTACGTTGTCATATTGAAAATTTTAATAATTTTCTCAAAAATGTTGCTTTAGCATCAATTTTCTCACTTTTTCAAGAGGTAATTCCAAAAATTTGACCTCAAGGTTTGTTAACCACTTTTTTATGAGCGCGGTGATACCTCACATGTGGTCTGAAACCTTTGTTTGGACAAATGGGAGGGCTTGGAACGAAAGGGGCAATATTTGAATTTTGGAAAGGAAATTTGGCTGAAAAAGATTGCGGGCACCATGTCACATTTGGAGGACCCCTAAGGTACCTAAACAGCAGAAACCCCGCACAAGTGACCCCATTTTGGAAACTAGGCCCCTCAAGGAATTTATCTAGATGTTTGGTGAGTACCCTGAACCCCCAGGTGCTTCACAGAATTTTATAACGTTGAGCCATGAAAAAAAATAAATAAAATTTTACCACAAAATTGTTATTTCAACCAGGTAGCTTTTTTTTTTACAAGAGTAAAAGGAAAATATTCAGCATAACATTTATTGTGCAATTTCTCCTGAGTTTGGCGATACCTTATATGTGGTGGAAATCAACTGTTTGGGTGCACAGCAGGGCTCGGAAGGGAAGGAGTGCCATTTGACTGCAAAATTGGCTGGAATCAATAGCGGACGCCAGGTTGCATTTGGAGAGCCCCTGAGGTGCCTAAACAGTGGCTGTCCCCCACAAGTGACTCCATTCTGGAAACAAGACACCTCAAGGCTTTTATCTAGGTGTATAGTGAGCAGTTTGAATCCACGAATACTTCACAGATTTTGATAAGCTTAGGTTGCCATATTGAAAATTTTCATTTTTTTCACAAAAATGTTGCTTCAGCATCAAATTTCTCACTTTTTCAAGAGACAACAACAAACCGTGGACCCAACAGGTTGTTATCCAATGTCTTATGAGCACAGGGATACCCCACATGTGGCCAAAAACCTCTGTTTGGATAAATGGGAGGGCTTGGAATGGAAGGAGCACCATTTGAATTCTGGAAAAGTTGAGATAAATTGCGGGCACCATGTCACATTTGCAGGGCCCCTTGGGTACCTATACATTCGAAACCCCCCACAAGTGACTCCATTTTGGAAACTGGATTTTATTCAGGAGTATAGTAGCATTTTGAATCCACAGGTACTTCACAAAAATGTTGCTGTAGCAACAAATGTCTCACTTTTAGGCTATGTGGCCATGATCCAGCGACACGGCGTCTAGTACACAGTGTCAGCCTCCTGCAGAGATGTGAGTGTTGTCCACGGGAGAACGCAGCTGCCCATGCCCACGATTTGGGTTCAGGCCGCTGTGGAGCTCTATGCTACCTGCAGAGAACACTCATCTCCGCAGCATAAATTGACATGCTGAGGCTCGGGAAGCTGCGCCACAGGTCGGTTTATGTGGCGGAGAAAAGAAGCACAGTGGGCATGGGATTTCTAAAAATCCTTCCACTGTGCTTCTACTGCACAATGCAGCGTTATGGACGCAGGGAAAACACTCTGCGCCCAAAACGCTGCAAATCCCGATTGTGGGCGCACAGCCTAAAATGCTACAATGGATGAATGGATAGATGTTAAACAAATATAACGTCCCACCCCCTGCATATTCTAAGCTGGCGCCCTTTAGTGCCTTTCATGTGGCACTAAAGGGTGCCTAGCCTTGTATTTAGCCCCCCAAAAAATTAATTAAAATAAACGACGTGGGGTCCCCCCTATTTTTGATAGCCAGCTAGGGTAAAGCAGACAGCTGTAGCCTGCAAACCACAGCTGACAGCTTCACCTTGGCTGGTGATCAATTTGGAGGGCTCCCCAGGCGTTTTTTAAAAAAAAAAAAAAAACGTGGGGTCCCCCCAAATTAGATCACCAGCCAAGGTGAAGCAGACAGCTGGGGTCTGGTATTCTCAGGGTGGGAAGAGCCATGGTTATTGGACTCTTCCCAGCCTAAAAATAGCAGGCCGCAGCCGCCCCAGAAGTGGCGCATCCATTAGATGCGCCAATCCTGGCGCTTCGCTCCAGCTCATCCCGCGCCCTGGTGCGGTGGCAGACGGGGTAATATATGGGGTTGATACCAGCTGTAATGTCACCTGGCATCAAGCCCTGGGGTTAGTGATGTCACGGCATCTGAACAGATACCCGACATCACTAACCCAGTCAAGAAATAGAAAAAAATAAAGACAAAAAAAAAATTTATTTGAAAAAAAACTCCCCGAAACATTCCTCTTTTACCAATTTATTGTAAATAAATAAATTTCGGTCGCTGTAATCCATTTTTGAGGTCCCACGCCGTCTCTGGATCTTCTAGAATATGGGGGGCACGTTCAGGGAACGTATCCCCCATTTTCTGGAAGAGCAAGCTCTCCATGAGCAGTGTGGGTGCAGTAATCTGAGAATACTGCACTCACACTGCCCCGGTCCAACCTAGGGCAGAGTGACCTGCAGTAACCTCATTCCAGAATATGAGGGGCACGCTCACAGAACGTACCCCCCATTTTCTGGAACAGCAGCCTCTCCATGTGAGGAGTGTGGCTGCAGATCACTGCACTCACCCTCCCCCGGTCCACAGTGGAGCCTGTGCATCAGCGACGTCAGCAGGATCCCTGCTTGCAGGGATCCAGCTGACAGCCGCTGTCTGCGCATGCGCCGCCAGCATTCAAGAGAAGGAGGCGGCGTGATCGCGGGGCCGGAGCACCAGCAGACAGGTAACGTATGACCGGGGGCTGGGGGGGGTGACGGAGGGTGACGGAGGGTGACGGGGGGGACCTGGGGACAACTTTCTGCCGCATGTGACGTGTCACATGCGGCAGAAAGAGTAGGATGAATGCGGCCGCCATTTTCCACGCTCCGGAGGGGGAGGGGGGAGGGGGGAGGGGGGAGGCGGCTCTGGAGAACCGGAGGGGGCTCCGGGGACCAGAGATCTCCGGTGGCCCGGAGGAGGGGTCAGGGGGAGGACATTTCCCTCCGATCTGAAATGTTTGATCATTTCAGATCGGAGGGAAATGAATGCAGAGCCGGCGGCGGCTGCAGTTTTCAGCGCGCGTCGGCGCCATCTTGGATTTTCCGGAGGGGGGGTAGGGGTGGTGGGGGGACTCTCCGGTACCGGGGGCTTTGGGGGCACTAGAGGATTATATTTATTTCTCATCTGACATGTTTGATCACGTCAGATGAGAAATAAATCAATTTTACCGGCCATTTTTTTTTTTTTAATGTTGTCGCCGGTATACGGTGTATACCGGCGATCGCATTAACGGGGTCCAAAAAAAACACCCCGATTCATAATCTTGGGGGTCTCAGCTACCTCCGGTAGCTGAAACCCCCGAGATTTTTCGTCACTGGGGGGCGCTACAAGCTTTTTCCGGCCTGACGTCTCAAGACGTCGGAACAGAATAAGTACCCTGTTTTTCCGACGTCTTGAGACGTTAGGCCGTCGCTATGGGGTTAAACCGTAACAAAGCATGAATTGTTCTAGGTAGACATATACATAGTTTTTGAAGGAAATTTGCAGGGAGGTTGTTCCAAATATCTTGGACACCTAATAATATATCTTGTGTGGATGTAGGCTTGTACAAATCCTTCTGTGTTTTATTTTTATTTCCATACCGCATTGATGATGTTGAGATCAGGGCTCTGTGGTGGCCATATCATCACTTCCAAGACTTTGTGCTTTTATACACTGAAGATAGTTTTTATGACATTGTACGAGTATGTTTGATTTTGTCGTCCAGCTGCAGAATAAATTTGCAGACATGAGACGCCTCCCTGATGGTATTGAATAATGGCTAATTATCTCCCTGTGTTTTTCAGCATTGTGGACGCCATTAATCTTGACCAAATTCCAAATGCATTTGCTGGAATGCAGCCCCAAGCTTGCATGGCACCTCCATCATGCTTCACTGCTGCCTGTAGACCCCCATTATTGTACCACTCTGCAATCCTTTGGCTGTAACAGAAGACAGTTGACTCATCCATCCGGAGCCTCTGCACTCATTTTTTGTACACAAGTTCCTATGTTTTGTTCATATTTGAATTACTTGCCATTGTTTCTTTGTTGAAGGTATCGTCTTGTATTTAATTCTTCTATGAAGATCACTTCTGGCCAAACTTCTCCAAACTGTAGACGGGTCCCAATGGTTACTTCCAGTTCTTAGCTGAACTCACTGCTAGACACGTTCTGATTTTGAAGGGAAGAAAACGTGATGTACCTTTCATCTGCTGCTCTAAATTACTTTGGCGTGCCAACTTCTGCATCTGTGGTCCTCAATGTTGCCCATTTTGTGTCCTCAATGCTAAGAATTGTAGATACTTATTCATCATTAAACAACATAATCAAGGCGGTTGATCGGCTTCACATTTATTCTGCAAGAGCACAATGACACCAAACAGCAAGACAGCAACCCAAATATTCAATGTAAAGAAGAGCAAGGAGTCCTGGAAGTGATGATATTGACCCCACAAAGTTCTGATCTCAGCATTATCGAGTTTATTTGGGATTACACAAAGATACAGAAGGATTTCCTCTTGCCTAAATTCACAGAACATGTGTGTTAATTTTTGAAGATGATTGGAACAGCCTCCCTGTCGAGTTCCTTCAAAATCTGTATACAAATGTTCTGATATAATTTATGCTATTTTGAAGGCATTTGGTGGTCACACCAAATGTTGATTTCATTTACATTCCTCTGTTTTTCACTTTTTTTTGTAAGTTGATAAAGTACATTATTAGCAATTCTTTTATTGATAGTAGTATTCTTGCAGAATTTTTCCCCCATCTTCCTAAAACGTTTGCACATTACTGCTTAAGAGAATTGGATCTAAGCTTCAGTTCCCTAGAGTAGCCACTACAGAGTATACAGAGCCGTGCTGTTCTGCCTCCATACACTGTCTACATCCGACTGCAGCAGGACCTCCAACAGCTGAATGGTAGGGGTACTAGGTATTGGTTCCTACTGATCTGATATTGGATACTTTATCACTATACAAGTCTTGGCCAAACCCTTTTTATTCTTTCCTATTCATGAATTTACCCTATTTAAACCTTTGCAAAAGAAAGCGTAAAGGGAACATAAAAATTAGAGTACAAAGAAGTGTCAATATGAGTGTGAGTGCAGACTGCCGAATCATGACCAAATACAGTAAGGTATGGTAAGTACACAATTGGCATTTTTTGGCAAATTATTTGGTAAATTGCCACATCAGGCTACACCAGTCTGTAGTCTCTCCTTGGCTAAGAACAAGGTCATGTGACTGAAACGTTTGCCCATTGCACACAGGCCATGGACCACTTGTAAGCGATTTGCATACTTTTGGTCAAGTGCAGACTAGTCTCATCCCACTTCTCTCAGTTCTCTTCTATTGAGGGAAGCTGAATGCTACTAGTCTTCATGTGACCGTAAGCATACAAGTCGCATACATACAGTTAACGTTGTGGGAGTTGTTACAGCATTGTCACGATTCCATTCCACTGTCTCCAGTCTTATAGTGAAACCAAAGAAATGAGCTGGAACACATGTTGGTATAAGTGCAATGTGTAAATGCACATTAACAAATATAGCCTAGTATAAAAATAGCATGAGCAATTACCCTGCAGTAAGTAAATAGTAATAGTACATGTAAATAACATAGGCTACTTACAGTAGTTGATGCTATTTTGATCAAAAAAGCATAAAAGCCATCCCACCCTGACAAGATCTACCTAATCAGGATGGACCCCAACTCTTGTAGCTCACCTCTATATGCGAGCAGGCCTCAAAATAGACAGGGGCAAATCAGTCTGACTGTTCAAACACAGCTGTCTGAGGAAAGCTACAGTATAAAGACTAAATGCACAGCCCGGAAGGGGGGAACCATACCACTGATATGTACAAAGTACAATAAACTAAAGCAAAACTGAAGAAAGGGGCCAGCACAACTGTTGGGCCATTATCAAATATAACATGGGATAAAACCAACAGGAACACACACCCAGCAGTAAGTAATAGTACATGTAAATAACATATATTTAGTTGACACTATTTTGATAGTGACTACAGATTTTTGGCCCAAACCTTGACAACCCCTTTAAAGGCTTGATAACCCCTCTAGTGGTCTTTGGAACTCAGGGTCTACTTGAGGCCTAATTAATCTACTACCAGCTCATACCTGTTGTGCATTTATTGTCTTCCTTTATCTAACCAAATGTATTGATTTAGGATTAGATACCAGTAAAGCAGATCTTTTACTAAATTACCCAGTACATTATTACTTAAGGCCCCTTTACACACTGAGACTTTCAGCGATCCCACCAGCGATCCCAACCTGGCCGGGATCGCTACAAAGTCTCTGGTGAGTCTCTGGTGAGCTGTCAAACAGGCAAACCTGGCCAACGACGCAACAGCGAGTCAAACACTGGAAACGAGTGATGTGTCACAATATCTGTCAATCACTATTCTCTGCCAGTCGGTCTCTATTCTCTCTCTGTCGGTCCGTCACTATCTCTGTCCCTCTCTCACAGTCTGTCGGACATTTTCTCCTCCTCTCATACTCACCGATCCCCGGCACGGCGCTGCACGGCATTCACAACTGAAAAAATCATTCATTAGAAATAAAAAACACAAACAAATTCCCTCATCACCAATTTAATCAGCCCCAAAAAGCCCTCCATGTCCGGCGTAATCCACGGACCTCCAGCGTCGCTTCCAGCTAAGCTGCATGCAGGTGACAAGAGCTGCAGCAGACACCGCCGCTCCTGTCAGCTCCACTCAGCTAATGAAGACAGCCGCGCGATCGGCTGAGCTGTCACTGAGGTTACCCGCTGTCACTGGATCCAGCGGTGGCCGTGGGTAACCTCAGTGACAGCTCAGCTGATCGCGCTACTCACCTCAGTTTCTGCGTGGAGGTGACAGGAGCGGCGGTGTCTTCTGCTGCTCCTGTCACCTGCATGCAGCTGAGCTGGAAGCGACGCTGGACCATCCTGGATTACGCCGGACATAGAGGGCTTTTTGGGGCTGATTAAATTGGTGATGAGGGAATTTGTTTGTGTTTTTTATTTCTAATAAATGATTTTTTCATGTGTGTGTGTTTATTTACTGTAATTTACAGATTAATCATGGAAGGTTTCTCGGGGAGACGCCTGACATGATTAATCTAGGACTTATTGGCAGCTATGGGCTGCCAATAACTCCTTATTACCCCGATTTGCCAACGCACCAGGGCAAATCGGGAAGAGCCGGGTACAGTCCCAGAACTGTCGCATATAATGTATGCGGCAATTTTGGGCGGCTGCTGACTGATATTGTTAGGCTGGGGGGCTCCCCATAACGTGGAGCTCCCCATCCTGAGAATACCCGCCTTCAGCCATATGGCTTTATCTGGCTGGTATTAAAATTGGGGGGGACCGCACGCTGGTTTTTTAAATTATTTATTTCACTGCACAGTATAGACACGCCCACCGGCTGCTGTGATTGGGTGCAGTGAGACACCTGTCACTCAGCGTGGGGGTGTGTCTCACTGCAACCAATCATAGGCGCCTGTGGGCGGGGAAAGTAGGGAATACGAAATTGTTTAATGAGCGGCCGGCTTTTTCAAAATAGCAAAAGCCGCCGCAGCAATGTGAATGCCGTGCAGCGCTGCGCCGGGGATCGGTGAGTATGAGAGAGGGGGTAAGAGGGATAGCCCGACATGGACAGAGAGAGAGGGACAGAGATAGTGACCGACTGACAGAGATTAGTGAATGACAGACATTGTGAGGCGCTTCAGAACGCTGCTTTTCAGCTGCGCTCTGAAGCGGACCTTTTTTAAGCTGCGGTGCAGAGCGCACACCTGCGCACATAGCCTCAGACATCACAATCGTATGAGGGATGTCACACGTTTCAATTGACTAGGTTCATACAACAAAACGTCCAATGTGGCGTGTCTCACTGCAACCAATCATAGGCGCCTGTGGGCGGGGAAAGTAGGGAATACGAAATTGTTTAATGAGCGGCCGGCTTTTTCAAAATAGTAAAAGCCGCCGCAGCAGTGTGAATGCCGTGCAGCGCCGCATCGGGGATCGGTGAGTATGAGAGAGGAGGGGAAAATGACCGACAGACTGTGAGAGAGGGACAGAGATAGTGACGGACCGACAGAGAGAGAATAGAGACCGAGAGGGAGAGACCGACTGACAGAGAATAGTGATTGACAGATATTGTGACACATCACTCGTTTCCAGTGTTTTAAGTCCCCTTTACACACTGAAACTTTCTAGCGATCATGCTGCACAGCGGGAAACAAAGGACCAAAGAATGGTCCTGAACGATTTGTAGCGATCACAACTTCACAGCAGCGGCCAGGTAGCTGATGTGTTTCACACACTGCAATGTCGCTGGGGAGGTCACTATTACGTCACAAAACCGGTGACGTTACAGCGATGTCGTTTGCGATGTCGCAGTGTGTAAAGCCACCTTTAGACCTGAAGGGGCTGGTATAATCACTTTGAAGGGCCATGTTTGAATGGCTGCGCAATCCTGATATTAAAATGAGCATTAATGCGTGATTCATAAAATGCTCATTTTAATATCTGGGGCTGAAACTTTAAAAAGGATTGTACAACCAACCATTCTGACTTTGATTTGGACAAGGGCAAATATTTATCATAACTGGTTGGCTATTTGTGGAGGTATTTTTTTTTAAAGAATGTTGTGATTTTGCATGCAAGAAGTTTTTAAACTTTTAATACTGCATAGGGTTTTTTGTGTATATCGATGTCTTCAGTTTCATGTAATATTTCACCTTTGGTTAACTGCTTTAGCATTTCCATAGTGTAGACGAAGATAAGCTTTAGATTAAAGCCAGAAAAAGGTACATTCTGCTGCAGTATTTTACACAAATGAAGAACATGTAGTCTCATATCGCTTTGTTGGCTTTTGAAGTTTAACTTTAAAATGTTTTATATGTGGAAGGCAATATATATATTTATGTAAAAAGATATAATATTTTCTGGAGCTTTTATAACATAAGACTTCTTGAACGACTCACGGACTGTGCAATATTTCAAAGGCATCTCAAGGCTAAAGGAAATTTGTTTTTCAAACATTATTTCACTGTTGTGTTCGCCAGCTTTTCTTCATATCTAGTACAGCCATTTTTTTAAAGGCACAACATTGGTGAACGTACACGGCTTTTAACGTGTGTGTGTGTGTGTGTATGTACAGTCAGGGCCAGAAATATTTGGACAGTGACACAAGTTTTGTTATTTTAGCTGTTTACAAAAACATGTTCAGAAATACAATTATATATATAATATGGGCTGAAAGTGCACACTCCCAGCTGCAATATGAGAGTTTTCACATCCAAATCGGAGAAAGGGTTTAGGAATCATAGCTCTGTAATGCATAGCCTCCTCTTTTTCAAGGGACCAAAAGTAATTGGACAAGGGACTCTAAGGGCTGCAATTAACTCTGAAGGCGTCTCCCTCGTTAACCTGTAATCAATGAAGTAGTTAAAAGGTCTGGGGTTGATTACAGGTGTGTGGTTTTGCATTTGGAAGCTGTTGCTGTGACCAGACAACATGCGGTCTAAGGAACTCTCAATTGAGGTGAAGCAGAACATCCTGAGGCTGAAAAAAAAGAAAAAATCCATCAGAGAGATAGCAGACATGCTTGGAGTAGCAAAATCAACAGTTGGGTACATTCTGAGAAAAAAGGAATTGACTGGTGAGCTTGGGAACTCAAAAAGGCCTGGGTGTCCACGGATGACAACAGTGGTGGATGATCGCTGCATACTTTCTTTGGTGAAGAAGAACCCGTTCACAACATCAACTGAAGTCCAGAACACTCTCAGTGAAGTAGGTGTATCTGTCTCTAAGTCAACAGTAAAGAGAAGACTCCATGAAAGTAAATACAAAGGTTTCACATCTAGATGCAAACCATTCATCAATTCCAAAAATAGACAGGCCAGAGTTAAATTTGCTGAAAAACACCTCATGAAGCCAGCTCAGTTCTAGAAAAGTATTCTATGGACAGATGAGACAAAGATCAACCTGTACCAGAATGATGGGAAGAAAAAAATTTGGAGAAGAAAGGGAACGGCACATGATCCAAGGCACACCACATCCTCTGTAAAACATGGTGGAGGCAACGTGATGGCATGGGCATGCATGGCTTTCAATGGCACTGGGTCACTTGTGTTTATTGATGACATAACAGCAGACAAGAGTAGCCGGATGAATTCTGAAGTGTACCGGGATATACTTTCAGCCCAGATTCAGCCAAATGCCGCAAAGTTGATCGGACGGCGCTTCATAGTACAGATGGACAATGACCCCAAGCATACAGCCAAAGCTACCCAGGAGTTCATGAGTGCAAAAAAGTGGAACATTCTGCAATGGCCAAGTCAATCACCAGATCTTAACCCAATTGAGCATGCATTTCACTTGCTCAAATCCAGACTGAAGACTGAAAGACCCACCAACAAGCAAGACCTGAAGGCTGCGGCTGTAAAGGCCTGGCAAAGCATTAAGAAGGAGGAAACCCAGCGTTTGGTGATGTCCATGGGTTCCAGACTTAAGGCAGTGATTGCCTCCAAAGGATTCGCAACAAAATATTGAAAATAAAAATATTTTGTTTGGGTTTGGTTTATTTGTCCAATTACTTTTGACCTCCTAAAATGTGGAGTGTTTGTAAAGAAATGTGTACAATTCCTACAATTTCTATCAGATATTTTTGTTCAAACCTTCAAATTAAACGTTACAATCTGCACTTGAATTCTGTTGTAGAGGTTTCATTTCAAATCCAATGTGGTGGCATGCAGAGCCCAACTCGCGAAAATTGTGTCACTGTCCAAATATTTCTGGACCTAACTGTATACACACGTCGGAAAAGACCAGCCAGTCTAAAGGAGCAGGATGGGGAGAAGCCGCCAGGGACTTGACTCAGACTTGTCCAAGGCGTTGCTGGATTTTCAGTCTTCTGGCGTTAAAGCTTTGATGAATAGGGCCCATTGAGTTCTGAGCTCCAGCCCAATTAGGCATTAGAGTATGAAATTTATCAGCACAGAATTTAAGAGAAATGAAGAATGGTAAAATAATGATGTTGTGTCAATAGCTCATATTTTACAGAACGTCTGTACATTTTATATAGGAGAATCTCTAATTAAGAATATTTCATAAAAAAATAGGACAATGGTAGAAATACTGCAAAATGTGTTTTTTCCAATAATTCTAATTTGTTAATTTTAACCACATTATTCCCGTTTTCATTATGTGTAGTTATTACCAATTAGTGGTGTTCTTTATTTTCAGTAATTTTAAACAAACTGTGAAAGTTCACTAAAGCAAGATATCATAATGAAGGGGTTATCTTTCCAACAAATAATGTCCTGTTTGCAGTTTTGTTGGTTGATTGCTTGTTTACTAGTGTGTATATAATCTTTTTTCATGCTGAATTAGAATATCTGTAATTTTATAAAATGTAGGTACATTTAGTCATTTAAATGAATAATGTAATTAAGATTTTGCTACATTTTACCTCTGTTCTGTTGAATTCATTGACTTTCTTTTTAGCAGATAAATACTAGTAAGAGAGGCGTGCAGTAATTTACATTGGATAGAAGTAAGAGCGTCCTAACAATTAAATGTAATAGTGGCAGCATAGGTTGGGGCTAAAACATAGGGAGGTTGCCTAATAGTGAATGTCTTTTCAAATATTGGATATTGCATAGAAATTAGAAGGGATATGTTCTTTTATAGATGTTTTGGTCTATCTCAGTGCGGTGTCTTCTGTATAAAACACTATGCCTTTGATTAGTACCATAATGTATGGTAAATATGCTTTTTGTCTTTGTTTTTAGTCTCCTGCTGAACAGGCCAAAGCAACGCTGCAGATGGTTCTCCAAGCTGCTGGTGAGTGATGGTAGATGAAGGTTTACATTTGTGAGCCTGAAATAATTACCGAGCCGAAACTACATTCTGTAACACACCTCATTATAAGGCTGTATTATGCACTGGCACTGCTGCAAAGTCTATTTGTATCATTATTTTAAAAAGAAAAGAAACTCATTTGCAAGAACAATGACAGCAGAAAGTAACAATTATTTGCATTCTTTTTTGGTATAGCAATTATATAGGCTGAAATACATACAAAAGTCGCCAATAAGTAGCTGATCATTTTCACAACTTGAAAGAATAAGTAACTTGCAGAAGGTGGATGCTGGAAACTAGACCCTTTTTATTTCTACTTTCTGCAGCAGGTCTGAGCTGAAGGGTAATGTAGGAACGGTTTTGCTGATATATTTGTATAAGATCGGAGTAGATATCTGTGAAAGTTCTGAAACTTGATTATGCAAAGACATCTCGGTAACCTATAGGAGCCATGTGGTTGCTCTGAACAGGACCGTAGCTTTTGGGGTGCAGAGGTAGCACTTAAAGGGAATCTGTTAGTAGGATCAACCCTCCTAAGCTATCGATAGGAGCATGTAGGTCATAAAACATTGAAGAAAGTGGTACCTTGAAATCTGCAATCCGATATCTTATTCCAGAGAAATCCAAATATTTCCTCCTAATATGTAAATGAGCTTTAAAAGGCAACCAGTCACGCCTTTTTTCAGTCAAGGTCAGTCAGGCTCTGTCTTTACATTGTGCACGCCCCACACATTGTGATTGATTGCTGTGACTGGCCCGCCGTCACGGCAACCTGCTATTGAATTCCACGCTTGCGCACTGCCCCTCAACTGCCCATGCATGTGCTCTGCGTGTCCTTCTTTCTTCTCAGAGCAGAGCGGCAAGAGCACAGAGAGGCACTTAGCATGCACGCTCCCAAGGAGATGTGATAAAGCCTGGAGCATGCTCCCTGGATATGGGTGTACATCATCATATTAATTTCATGTGTATGCATGCTCCGGGAATCAGTCACAATGCGGGTGTAGCACCGGTGTCTCTGCAAAGACACAGACTTACTCACCGCACCGGCCGGGTTGCATACTGCTCAGATTTACCACTGACATCCACGTTTGCTGCTGCTTGCTTCACCTCCCGGGCCCTGTACATGCCACACAGGGTTCCCCGGGAGTGAGTGCACCTAAGATGTGTAAGAAGAAAGGATGTCCAGCTCTTCAGGCAAAGAATCAAGTCTTTATTTCATCATGCAGACACAGAGAATGACATGACCAGCACACCTAAGATGTACACGCACTTCGGCCCTCCTCTTAAAGAGCAGGTGTGCAGTTTCCAGGAAAGTCTGAGAGACACAGTGTATTTGTAGCATCCTCCAATTAGGGGAGGTGCCTGCGCAGCGCCTCTAGTTAGTTAGTCAGTCAGTCTCCAGTCTGCTACCTACCTAGTTGTCAGGTCCTGAGCTCCTGTCCTGTAATCCCTGTGTTTGTCTCCAGTACCTGACTTTTCGTACCAGTCTGTCAACGCTGCTGTGCCTGCCATTACTGTCCGTACCCACCACTCCAGCCTGCCTCAGTCATCCCGCCTATACCTGAGTTCGTCACTATCCTGGGGTCAGCTAACGTCACTCCCGATCACTGCCCTGGGAGTGGTACATGGTGTCCACCTTGTGGTGGGCACTTAGTTAAGTCCCTCCCACTAAGGAGTAAGCCTGGGCCTTCCCTGTGGTACAGTGGGCTCACTAATCCCGCTCACTGCCTGTATATCGTTATATCGGCCGCGAGTGTTACAGAGGGGAGTGTGCATAATTTGAAGACAGAGCCTGACCATAATTGAACCGAAGGCAAGCGCCACCCCTATGACTATGCAAAATGTATGTAATGCATAACCTGATCATAAAAAGTGTTGTTTTTTCGTTTATTTTTTGAAGATAAATACGGGAAGTTCTGTTTGGCAAAAACATGTTAGTGATGCCCATTGCATCACTAACAAGATAATGGGGCAGTTTAATATCAATTTAATATCCCTTTTTATTAAGTGGAAAGGGAAGTCTTCAGCGTGAGACATAAAATGACTGAGAGTCTTCTCTCCTGATCTACATGTCTCATAATTGTAACTTCCCCTTTCATTTTAAATAAGTTATGGAGGCAGCAGATTCTCAACAAGATTTATGTCTGGCCTTTACATTTTGACAGCTCATTTACATATAATAAAAACCTAGATTTCTCTGGAATAAGACATCAGATCTTATATATCAAGCTACAATTGTATTCCGCTTCCTATGACTTGCAGGCCCATATAGACGACTTAGAAGGGTTGATCCTATTGGCAGATTCCCTTTAAATCTGAGCCCTGGAACCTGAAGGGGCTTGAAGGCCTCTCTGACACCTG
Organism: Anomaloglossus baeobatrachus; assembly: GCF_048569485.1. NCBI lineage: Eukaryota > Metazoa > Chordata > Amphibia > Anura > Aromobatidae > Anomaloglossus > Anomaloglossus baeobatrachus. The sequence continues at coordinate 506,424,469 of NC_134355.1, read as the reverse complement.
AGATCACACCTTATTAATAAATAACACGTAGAAAGTGGGGGCCCTACTACAATTTTTCTTTATAATTTCTGTCACAAAAGTACAAGACCTATTTACACATTTTTCATTGTGGGGCATTTTAATATTATACAAGTGAACTCTCATATTGCAACTGCAGCTTTCACAAAGATTGCAACATTACTTTCCCAAACGTATGAATGAAAAATCTTCCTGACGGTTTTGATAACTTTCCTTAAAGGGTTATTCTCAAGATGATAAATGGTAAAAACAAGGATCTTAGCAGTTTACCTGTTGTTAAAAATTCTCTCCATTCTCAAGAATTGGGGCCCATCTCCTTGGCTAGGAGCACAGCATGTACCAGGTCTTTTCTATAATGCTTGTAAACGCTGCTCTGAAGCTGTCCGGAGTATGTGCCCCTATGCTCTTTTGATGAAGCAAAGACAGAGTTGCCTCTGCTCGCTGCATTGGGCAATTCACAGTTTGGCCCCGTAGTGCGAACTTGTCCCTGACCAAAATTGTCAATTACTTAGGAGATCCCTGCCCCTTGGTAAGCAAGAGGCGCTGGGGTGCAGAGCACTTCTAAGCTGCAATTGTGAGAATAGCCCTTATAAAGCCATTGTTAAATATTTTATTTAATGACATTTTTATTTCTTTCATATTGAATTTCCATGAGCCTTATTATTTTTCCATAACCTTAGTATTGATGGGAGCCCTATTCTTGACTCCCAGAGGCTTTGCAATCTTGATTTTTTTTCTATAGGAGATGTTAACGATTCATACACATCCTTTGCATTCAGTTGTACAATATCATACTAAGGCCTCATGCACACAAGTGAAGTTGCGATCCACATAACATACATGCACAATATGGCTATAATGCATTCTATTGGGGCCAAAGCTGCCCCCCATGTAAAAGATGTGGACTGATGCAAAGATACATCACCACTCCCATTCCGGCTCTGTGATGCAGCCTGCAATACAGTATACAATCTGCTTTATTTTCTTGCAGACGATTTCATGGGGATAAATGACAATTAACCCTTTTTTTAAAAAAATTACTATGTATGTCAAAGTACCTTCATGTTCTGTATCAATAGATTGATCGTGTATAGCTACCCAAAGTAACAAAGATTGTTAGTTCAATTTTCATCAAGTCCTACCATAAATGTAGAGTACTTACAAGAAATTAAAATAAAAAAATCAAATGGATAATTTGTGCTCCTACCTCTGTACTCACACTCCAGTCTCTTCCTTCATACCATCGAACATTAGTTTATTATACTTGAATATACCAATTTTATTATACTTCTTTAAATCCCTGTTAAAGTAAGATTGTGTAGTGGTAGCTCTAGAAAATATTCCCATCTTTTCCAATAAAGTTTCCAAATAGCGTTATATTTCTCAGTTTCAAATATATGCATTATTCTCCATATCTTTAATATGCTTTTGAAGCGTATAATTATAAAGTAGATGTGACAGCCCGGCCCTCAAAAAGAACAATTTGTTTATTGTTCACATAGCTGTCACCCCTCATTTCTCTAATTTAACACCTTGAAATGTATTAAAAATACAATGAGATATATATCATTTTGGCCTCAGTGCTTTGGATTTTAAGCAATATTTTAAAATATTTTGATACCTTAATGCTTCAAAACAATCTGAAGTTAAGACTGTGGATTTATTTAGCAAGGTTTTACACTGTGTGTACATATATGAATATATATATATTGTGCACACTAAATATATACTTATATTCATTACAGTGTAACTGTACCTGTCAAGGGGTGGGATCTTTCATGCACCATGCGAATAGTCTGTTTTTGACATTTGAGTGTTGTAAGCAGGTAAAATAGACAAGCGTGAGGATCTGGATAACTTTGTCAAGGGCCTAATTTTGATGGCTAGATAAATAAGTCAGAACATTTCAAAACAGCAGGTGTTGTGTGGTCTTACTCTTGGTCGGTGTTTAGGATTTACGAAATGCGGTCCTAAGAAGGACAACTAGTGACATAATCACTGGGTCATGGGGCACAGGGCTTATTGATCTGCATGGGTAGAAAAAGATAGCACTTTCTTAACTAGAATCACAGAATGGTAGAGTTGGAAGGGACCTCAAGGGCCATCAGGTCCAGCTCCCTGAGAGTGCAGGTTTTCCCAAGTCATCCCAGCTATAGGTCTATCTATAGGTCTAAAAAACTGCTGTAGCTCAAATTGTTTAAAAGTTACCGACTTTCTTAGGAAGAACATCGTTCATCGCAGTTTGTTGTACACAGACTACGTGGCTGCAGATCAGGAACGGTATATTCTTGGTTACACCGATCCATTCCCAATACACAGACAGCGGACATGTGACCATCATGATAGCAAGCCTTTTGACAATCCAAGTTGGTGTTTTTTTTTATTCCTAGTGAAGTATGCCGGGTTTTGCAAATGTTAAAGACTGCTGACAAATGTAGTCGGGAAGCCAACAGAGATGAAGACATGTGTAAATGGGCTCTATGTGACTTATTGTGTTTATTGTGGTTGCCTATAACATACATGCTCTTTGTATGTCTATACATGGGAGCCCATTTTAAATTTACTTGTTTGCATTTGGCTTTTAACTCATAAGTTTCGTTAAGATGATTCTGGTATATGGTTGTATACTAATCATTCACAACATTAATTCAATATGCAATCTATTGCCTCCCTTCATGTCTCTAAAATAGCCTTGACTCCATAGATGAAGGGGCTCCGCAAGATCCCTGAAAATGGCCTCTGGTAGGCAGGATCAAGACTTTAACAGTGGACATTTCAAGTCCGTTAAAGCAGTTTTCCACGACTTGACCAACCACTTCTTAAATGCCCAAGTCACCTGACGTTGGCTGCAGTGCTCACGTGACATAGCGTGACATGGGCTGCTGTCCATCAATATTTCATTACAGCAGACTTCCACTCTGATGAAACAGTAAATGCTGGAGCTCTACCGAGGCCACTGATTGTCTGGAGCGCTCTTGTGACATAATGTCATCGGAGCGAGAGGTAGCACAGGAGCTGCAGTGGCGTGAGGTGATGAGCAGAAGGTTTTCTTATTTTACTCAAGTGTTTGTCTGAGTAGTGGACAACCCCTTTAAGTTGTGAGGTTGGACCTTGACAAGTTGAACTAGTACATCCCACAAATGCCAGATTATTAAGGAGTCAACAATACATCTTAAAGCATCTTGTTATATTTTTCAAACCATTTTTAATCCCTATTTGCAGTGTGCCATTGAGCATTAACCTGCCATTAGAAAATACATCTAGTCTTATTATGAAGAGACTTAGTTGTTTTGCAATAATGTTTCGGTATGTGTCAAAGTATCACCCCACGTTAATGCCAGAACCCATGCTTTTCTGCATTACATTGACCGGACCATCACACTGCCCTGGAGGGCATCTCTTGCCCAGGTAAGCTGCAGTTGCCCTTCTGGGGAATGGGGACACCCAGCTATTAGGCTCCCCACATCATGTAGTGACCCTCTACTTTACTTCACTACTGCACGTGATACAGTTGTCCATGCCTGTTTATCCAAGATATCCTAAGTGGAAATTACATCCCATTTTGTATTGTTTAATTAATTACAAAATTGGACTAACAAAAAGCAACAAACAAAAGGGAGACTCTGTTATGTGAGAGCTTAGAGGAGCAAAAACTCTGTTGACATTGGATAACAGAAGTGTGGCTGCCATGTTTTCCCATGACTTTGTATGCAGACTGACACTTCTGTGCATGTGAGCTAACATGGCTTAATTGGGGATTCACACTAGCCCCCAGTTCATTTACGAGTCGTCAAAGGCTCAGCCACAAAATGCTGCACGTTTACTCAGATCTCTGAATATTTTTCTACAAGAATAGCTTCTTCTGCTCAGGCTAACAATATCACAGCTACTTCCCATGTTTGAGCAGATGTTAAGCAAGCCGTGGCTGAATGTTAATTTTGAGAGGGTGGCATGTTTTAAGCCCATCTGAAGTGGGCTGGTTTCCCTGCCCGGCTTATAATGCTGCATCCCTGGGGGAAATTGTCTGCTAAACCTCTTTATTTCACTCCCTCTATATGGACTCTCTCAAGTCAGTATAAAGCAGATCATCCCTCGACTAAATCTCTTCAGCCTTTGTTATTGGGCTCTGTAGACCTGTAATTAGGCCTCCTGGCAGGCCTTGCAGGCCAGTTAATGGTCATATGGAGATTCTATGAGGCAGACTGGCTTTGAATAAATCCTTGGTAGGGATAGGTTTATGGGTCACTTCCTACCTGGACCCGGCTTTGTCTCTGTGCCCTACGGGCTGACAGGGAGCAGGTTCCCTTGACCATGGACAGCTCAGTTTGCTTCCCAAGCCCTACCCTGCTAATCTCCAGTGTAAACAGAGGATTTAGCTGAGCTTCTGTCACTTGCCAATCCACTTGGGTGTTAGTAAAGCTGTTCATGAGACTTCATTATAGAACAGTACAGAGTCTGTGCTCACGGCCATTCTCCCTGGAATAATGGCATGTCGTACAGTAATGTTGTCACATCGTATTATTATATTATAGATTACAATTAGAAATTATATTGTTTCCTTATGGAACATCTATACATTTATTACTTATACTAAAGGAATAAAGTTTTGGGAGCAATGTGTGTACTTTACACTTACTGCTTGTTTCTCTCCAGGGGGACGATCAAATTTACGTGTTTTTTTCCTTACTAGTTTCTAGCACACAGAATCCTCAGCGCATGAGCTATGTTCTGGTATAATGGGAATAATGTACTTGGACCTGATAACAGCAGAGTATTCAAATGTATTCCGCTAACTAACATATAAAGGAAAAGAGACTTCTTACTACAGAATCAAAATGGATGATGACAGATGTGTCTGGAAGGACCACATACGTCGAGCCTCTGATTTAAGTCTGCTGGAACTAATAGGATCATTGGTTTACTTTCTTGCATGCCATTTTTTTTTTGTCTAAGGACGGCTCAGTTAAGCAGGTTATTTTGTCTCCAGATATGCAAAATGATCAAGTCAGCAGCTGGTACTGAATATGAAATAGAGACTGACAGCAGAACACTGACCAGCTTTGTATATTCCTGTGACACTTTTCAGTTGTACAGTACAAAAGGTTTAGACATGCAGAACATAAAGCTGATTTATGTGCAAAAGAATCATCTGGAAAACCTCAAGATTTCATACATTTCAAAGTCTATCTATACCATATTCTTAACTGTAGGTAAGGATCCCCTGGATGGCGGGCAGCGACCCACTTTACAGTTCAAGCAGAATGACTTTGCCTTTCATAGGTTATGGGACGGGTAATAAATGAACTCCAGATAGGAAAATAGTTTTTATGTGAAAATGTAAAGAGACATTCTGACAGTCATACTTTGTTTTGGTGCACTATTTTGAGCTAAATGATGAAAAAACGTTTGAATATGCCCAAAAATCAATATGATGGCTCATTATCCCTGTGTGTAAAATAAGAAAAGTTGCAAATATGATTAATTTTCTATCAAGAATCCTTGACCACCCATGATATCGTGGTGGTGATGCCTTACTGTTACTGCCACATCTTTCAGTGGTTTGGTGACCTCTTGTCTGCTTACGGCGCTTCTGTGAACTGTAGTTTTCCAGTCTCTGACGGACAAGACATCATCACAGTCCTATTTGCCCAGCAAAAAAACAGAAGTCTAACAGGGGAACTGGAAACAAGTTAAATAAATTGAAAACAAAAAAAGGTGTCCAGCTTCTGCATATGCCGAAATGTTAGATATCAGGCAGGATAGTGTTCTTGAATAAAACATCACTTTATTCCAACATTAAAGTATTACAGCATCGGCCAATGCATTTCGAGCATAGAACTGCTTTTAATCATAGCACTGTGATTAAGAAAAGTGATCTCTCTGCACAACTGCTCTCCATTCTATAGACTGCAGTTCGTTTTAGGCCTGCAGTTTACAGGACAGTGGGGCGAGTAACTGATGAGGTGGGAACGTGGAGCCCTGGCCTGATGACATCACCACGTTGGTCCGCTCTGCCGGGCACTGCGGATTCCTCAGGATCCATTGGTAGGTGAATATAAGACTTATGTAAAGAAAAAACTTTCGGGATCTGGTTCTTAGACACACAAGGTTTTCTTTATTTTTGTTCAATTACAGTGCATCAAACAACAAGACAAAGCACAAGATTGGCACGATCTACGCGTTTCGAGAGCATTCAGCGCAGTTAGCCATGATCATGATTGAGTGCTGAACGTACTTGAAACGCGTAGATCGCGACACTTTTGGATAACAAATTATGTGGTCGGTTTCTGCTATTATCAATTCTGTGATCAGTGTAATTTCCCCATGGGGTCATTTGTGTGATGTTTCTTCTATTTTGGCACCTCGGAGGCTCAGCAAATACAATATGATGTCCACAATCTATTTCATGCAAATTTGTGTTGTAAAATAAAGTAGCGCTCTTTCCCTTCTCAGTCTTGCTGTGTGCCCAAACAGTAGTTTCTGACCACATAGGGGATTTTGCCTGAAATTGCACATTTTATGGGGTCCATTTTATACTTTTACCCTTGTAAAAATTAAAAATATGAGGCTAAAGCAACAGCGGGATTTAACATACACCAGCAGGGAGCGCACTGTTTCCCGCCACCATCAGCAGCTCTATGAAGTGATCACAGGGTGCCGATGACTTGTTATGACAGCCGGGGGTCAGCTGATGACTCATGTCCCTCTCATGATGAAGTTCTTGTGAATGCCGGTTGAGTGCCGCACTCACAGGAGATCAGCATTTCTGCTGTTCAGCGCGAAGCAGTCGGTCAGTGCCAGCTTCAAGTCCCTTAAGAGGAGTAGTAAAAACAATAAAAAGTAAAAATAAGTTTTAAAAAATAATCAGGAATGTCCAATATATCAAAATATAAAATAAATTAATCCGATTGATGAACTGCGTATCGGAAAAAAAATTCAAAATGGCAAAATTACTTTTTTTGAGGGGGGGGGGGTTGATTGCAACATTAGGCAATCAAAACATTGCATCTACCCAAACATGTTCTATTTTCAAGTCAAGATGCAAAAAATATCCCCTCACTTAGCCCCAGCTCTCAAAAAATGAGAATGTTATGGCTCTCGGAAAATGGCGACAAAAGCGCAATTCTTTTTCTTTTTTTTTTTGGGGACAAATTTTGAATTTATTTTCACCACGTAAATAATAAAAAAAAAAAAACTATACATGATTGGTATGTACGAACTCTTACCAACTTGGGAAATGATACTGCCAGATTAATTTGACCATATAATGAACATGATAAGTAAAAAAAAAAACAAAAAGCAATTGTGGAATTGCACTTTTTTTTTGCAATTTCACCGCACTTGGAATTTTTTTTCCAGTTTTCCATTACACTATTTGGTAAAATGAATGTATTTAACAGTACAACTTGTTTTGCAAGAAACATGCCCTCATATGGCAGTATTGATAGAAAAATAGAAAAGTGATGGCTCTCGGAAGAAGGGGAGGAAAAAACGAAAAATGGATAATTGCCTGGGGGGTGAAGAGGTTAAAACTGAAGTGGTCTTTAAAAATACAGGTGTTTTATATTTATTGACAAAACTACAAACTTTCCCATTACTGGGATTGGAGAAGACAGTTGGTGCTGTTTAAATTGTATGGAGGGGAGAAACTAGAGGCATACACAGATATTCTGCTGCAAGTTCTCCTGAAACAATGGTTACAGTTCTCCATAGAACTTTGTGAGCGCCAGCTATCAATTTCTATCTCGGTAATCAGAAAATCTGTCAGTATTCATTGAATACATACTGTATTTTACATGTAAATTGGAAGTTTTGAAAATTAAAGATTAGTTCAGAAGTAGATATGGGCGAACCCACAGATGTTCAGGTTCAGCAGGTTTGGCTGGACTTTATAAAAAAAAAAAAAAGGTTTAGCTTGGGAATTTGAGCCTGGACACTAAACCCCATATAAGTCTATGGGGACCTGAACTTAAATGCTATAAAATGGTGGGAGTAAGGGCTTGGAGGCTGAAAATGGCAGCAAAATTGGGAGTAAAGCAGGACAGTTGTACAAGTACTTAACGACCTTGTGCGCAACTGCTACACTGTTTCCATGTCGCTTATTAAATCTTATGAATATTCACGGATTCCCTCGCCCACCCTCTGTGACAACATCTGTGATTGGTTGCAATGAAACTGTGCCCCTACCCTCTGTCGGTGTATACAAACAGGAGCTATACATGTTTTGATATTTTTTTATTTTCTGTGCAAAAAGGGATGGCACACACATAAAAACAACAAATGTGACATAAAACATATGGAGGGACACCTTTGTCTGAAGAGGTTGATAGCATATAATGATATGCCACAAAAACATTCTATTAGTAAATATCATGGGGATCATAATCATAAATCAGGAATGAAGGTAATGTGCAAAAAATGCATATTTCTCAGAAAATGAACGCACACCTAGGGAATAATTATATATAGGGTCAATATCCCAAAATAATTCCCTCATATATATTCTATTGTAAGATGCCTGGTGCAACAGACAGTCAGGTAAAAGGGTGCATGTCTCAGTATAGTTTCCCATCCATACTAATGTAAAGTGCCTAGTGCATATGAAAAGTAACAAGCATCAGTGTCCCAGGGAAGAGAAGTTCCCCCAACACCCACAAACGCGCGTTTCGCCAGGGAAATAGAGTATCCCACATGTGGCTTCTTCAGAGCGTGCTAACATGCTATTCAATGCCCAGCGTCATCGTCTTCCGGTTATGCGCACTAGACCTCTCTGAACCTCTCTGGTAACATATGGATATAAACCTGGACAATATAGAAACAAGACAGATAAAGAATTTACCACCATCAAAATGTGCTGCTGGATGTTATCAATACCACGGATGGCAAGGAGAACAAACAAGAATACATTTTGGAACTAATCAAGCTAGACATATCACTTGAAGCAGTGATAACCAAGCTATGACTTGCCTACTTCGGACACATGATACGAAAAGAGCAATTACTAAAGAGGGACATCATGAAGAATAGAAGGAACAAGGTGAAGAGGAAAAAAAGAACCCCAGTCGCTTGATACTGTCACGTTAACAACGAAGAAGATCCCGGTAGATCTACAGTGCCTTGCGAAAGGATTCGGCTCCCTTGAATTTTTCAACCATTTCCCCACGTTTCAGGCTTCAAATATGAAGATAAAAATTTTAATGTTATGGTGACGAACCAACAACAATTGTGAAGTTGAACAAAATGTATTACTTATTTTAAACTTTTTAACATTAAAATTTTTATCTTTGTTTGAAGCCTGAAATGTGGTAAAAAGGTTGAAAAATTCAAGGGAGCTAAATACTTTCGCAAGGCACTGTATCTAGGCTTGCACAGGATTGCACAGGACCTCACCTTTACTGAATAATATTCAAGAAATAAAAATACTTTATTTAAAAAAAAAAAATAAAAAATTAAACACTCCTCACCACCGTCCCTCTTTGACTATTTTTATTAAGATCCCATGCTGATCAGGACATAGTCCACTGAATCCAAAATAGTCCATTAGTGAAACTGCAAGAAAAAAAAAAAAACTATAAAGAAAAATGAGAGTAACAAAAATAAACCTTTCAAAGCCATTTCTGAGAAGTACATTTTTTCTGTTTTTTCAATCTTTGTTCTGTCTTGTATTATTTCTATATAGCTGTATGGTGTGACACAGGGATATTTTCTGGTGGGTCTCAGGTTTTGGTGTCCAAACATCGTAGGGACACATCCTACTTGGCATCACTGGCAAAGTCTGACACTCATCAAGCTTTATTCACAAGCAGAATGGTAATGTCAAGTTGCCAAATAATTTATAGGTGTCCTGGAAATTATCAGTGGAACTTCACAGCTCATGAAGTTCCAAAAAGAGATGCTCCATAATTGGTAATAGAACTGTCACGTGTTCTTTATGCAGGAGTAGATGGTTTGATCGGTTAAATTCAGATGTTATAGGGGAACACCGGCATTGGATTAGTCCAATGTCTTATTACAAGCAGCATTAAGTATGCTCTTTTAAAGTGGTCTAATCAATTTTTAGGTTTTTGTTGTTGCTAACACTTGGTCTTAAGGCAGTGTGTATTGAAAAAGAAAATATAGATAGTAATTGGTATGATGCAGATATTTCACTATGCCCACGCAAATCCTACCCATCTTATTTAAACAATAGATGAGTTTGGTCGTCTTGAGATATTTGCAACTTTCCATTTCTTGTGATTGAAATTTCAGAAGGGATTTAAGTGAAGGAGCAGCATATGGCATAACTGATTTTGATGCACATGCACACACTAATTATGTTTGGTTGAATATTTTCATTTTTCTCTTAATCTTTAACGAAAAGTTTTAGCACTGAAAGTTCTTCAATTTACTTTGGAGTTCTATTGGTAAATGACATTAATAGTGTCATCTATAATCTTGGGCACTAATATTGAAATTTTCCACACTTTGTGTGTACGTATCTATTGTGAGGCTGTGTGGTCTGTTCTTTGCTGTATGTATGGAGAGCGTTTGAGCTCTTACATGGGGCTGAAATGGCAGCGCTGTGTTCTGATATTGATATATACTTTGATTCATCTCGTTTTTACAAACGCCTCAAGCAACTTCTTTCCTCATGTCTCTGGAATCAGTCCCCAGCTTGACAAGCAGAAAAACATACAACCTGTAGGCAATTTTCAATGATTTCTATTTTTCTTCTGCTTTTTTTTTTCTTCTTTGAAATTACCTGGCAGCCCTGTCACCTGAATATACCGTCTTACCACAAGCTTCTTAAAAAATGTTTAAAAAAAGGTTCATAGTTCTGCATCACAATGTTTCTACTTGTACCATAGGTGAAACATGCTGATGTTCTTTTCAGGTATAACATGGTTGTTTGCTTATTGTAATGTTTAATCACATAGTCATCACTAGGCTGTACATCAGTGGCGCCATGTTAGCAAATTCAAAATTGGGGAGTCAAAAGTTATTACGGTATTTTATTTTTAAAGTTTAAAAGATTTGATCATGAAGGCACCCTTTTTTTTATGATAGCTACATTGTCCATCGGCTTTTCAGTACAGGTCCTGCATCTGCAAGCTCCATATGGCAAAGTATTTTCCCTTGCAAATCTACAGTGGATTGGTTGAGTCTGCCACACTGGGAGGTGTGTCGTGTATAAAACAGAAAAAATTAAGCCGCACTAAGTAGTTTATTATTGAGTGCATACTGTCAGTGGATTTTCCCATTTATAACTAGTCAAAAAAAGAAAGGCAGCACTCCAGTAGTTAATGTGCAAAAATTAATTAGCCCATAAAGTGCGTTTCGGCTCATAAGCATTGCTTCACATTTGCAATGTACAAAGACTGATGAGCCATCCGCTTGGGAAGTTACAATAACTCGCAGCACACTATCTAGAGTGTTCTGTCAAGGAAACTCCAGTCTGTCTGCCAGTGCCAGAACTAACATCTATGACGGTGACAGAGGGAGGAAGGCCAGGCAGACAGAGGCGGGAATAGATAGCAAGACCCAACCCACATATTCATGCCCCTGTTGCACCTGTCAATCAAATAGCAGTACATTGCTTGAACTTTACTTGCACATATTTCTGAAACTAATTATACAATCTCTGAATAAATGGTATGCTTACATTAAGCATCCTAGCGCCTGTATTGCACTGGCTTTTTATAGCATTAAACAGTACATTTTACGCCATCTTACCATTTTACATCAATATGATAGTCTGTCTAAGATCCCCAAAACTGGTATTGTGTGTGGGACGTCGGGGTGTATTCAATGGCAACATGATTTCATCTAGCATGTATATTCCTTCCAATATCTCTAGAAACACAAGGTTGTCTAGTAAAGGATTTTTTCCATGCACAACCTCCAGATGCAACATGTGTAAATTTGCACTGACAACTTGTTTTTTTTTTTGTGCTGCCGACAAAAATTATTCCATAAAAATTTGTATTAATTGTGATTCCACATACATGGTATATATTATCTGTTGTAATCCATGAAATGAACAATATGTCGGCAGCACAGGAACAAAACTGAAAAAAAAATCTCTGAACATGTCCAAAGTTCACAACCACATAACAATTGCAGTAAAAATTCTGTATCAGTAGAAGAGATGAGCGAACCTTTGGAAGTTCAGTTCAGCAGGTACAGTCAAACCTTAAAAAGTTAATTTTTTTGACCCCCAACTTCATCCAAACTCTATGGAAGTCAGTAATTGGGCAGTTCGTGGCTCCACCCACATGCCGCTAGCCATAAGCGTAACACTTCCGGGCAGTGGCATAAATAGAGTTTGATGGGCCCCAGTGCAAAGTTCGGACTTGGACCACTCCCCCCCTCCACGTACACCGACACTTGGGGTACGGGATAATGACGCTGACACTTGGCTGTTACCCTCAGCACCCAGGTTTCCATGATCTGAAATTCCTATATCATTACCCAGCTTTCCTATGTTCTGATATCCTTCTTGTCCTCAGCACCCAGCTTCCCCATGCTCTGCTATACATCTTTCCCTCAGCACCCACCTGTCCCATAACAGAGCATGGCCTTTTTTTCATAGAATATGAATGAAAACACAAAAACTTTTTTTCCACTTATGGTTAGTGGTTGGGTGAAGCCATTTATTGTCAAATTACTGTGTTTTCTCTTTTTAAATGACAACCAAAAGCATCCAAATTACCCTGATTAAAAGTTCACTTTTGCATCTTTTATCCAGCCACTGATGTTTCTAAATTGTGAGACATGGGGAAAGCAAAAGAATTGGATCTACGGAAAAAAAATAGTTGAACTGTATAACACAGGAAAGGGATACAAAAAGATATCCAAGGAATTGATAATTACAGTCAGCAGTGTTCAAACTGTGATTAACAAATGGAAAATCAGGGGCTCTGTAAAAACCAAACCACGATCAGGTAGACCAACAAAAATTTAAGCCACAACTGCCAGGAAAATTGTTCGGGATGCAAAGAAAAACCCACAAATAACATCAGTTGAAATACAGGACTCACTAAAAACTGGTGGTGTGGCTGTTTCAAGATGCACAATAAGGAGGCACTTGAAGAGAAATGGGCTGCATGGTCAAGTCGCCAGAAGAAAGCCATTACTGCACAAATGCCACAAAGTATCTCGCCTACAGTACGCCAAACAGCACGGAGACAAGCCTCCAAACCTCTGGGACACAAGGTAATTTGGAGTGATGAGATCAAAATCAAACTTTTTGGCTACAACCATAAAAATTACATTTGGAGAGGTGTCAATAAGGCCTATGGTGCAAGGAACACCATTCTTTCTATAAAGTACGGAGGCGCATCGCTGATGATGTGGGGATGTGTGAGCTACAAAGGCACAGGAAACTTGGTCAAAGTTGAAGGAACGATGAATGCAGCTCGTTATCAGCAAATTCTGGAGGCAAGTTTGCACTCATCAGCCTGGAAGATGCGCAAAGGACGTATTTGGACAATCCAACATGACAACAATCCAAATCACAAAGCCAAGTCGACCAAGTCATTGGCTACAGCAGAACAAAGTAAAGGTTCTGGAGTGGCCATCTCAGTCTCCTGACCTCAATATCATTGAGCCACTCTGGGGAGAACTCAAGCATGCAGTTCATTCACGAAAGCCCAGACCTTTTCTGGAACTGGAGGCTTTTGCCAGGAAGAATGGGCAGCTTTACCATCCTGAGAAAATATAGAGCCTTATCCACAACTACCACAAAAGACTTCAAGCTCTCATTGATTTTAGAGGGGGCAATACACAGTTTTAAGAACTCGGGTATGTGAACTTGTGATCATGGTCATTTGGATGTTTTTGGTTGATATTATGATTTTAAAAAGAAAAAACACAGTACTTTGACAATAAATGGCTTTATTACCCAACCACTGACCATGAGTGGAAAGAAAGTTTTTGTGTTATCATTCATAGTCTCTGAAAAAAGGCCAAGAAAGCAAAAAATCTGCCGGAGTATGTAAACTTTTCAGTACAACTGTATATATTCATCTTGGCTTGAAACTCGTAATCCACGTGGTTTTCATATCTCACTTTTTTCATGTTTCACATCTTTTTTACACCATGGTTTTAAAGGACTTTCAATAAATATGGATTTTTAATTTGCTCTTGAATTGGGATTGCTGGATCAAACATTTTTTTCCATATGGATTTCTTCTGCCTCCTTAGTCTTGTGTCTTATACTTCTAACACATCCATGTTTTGCTATTGAATAGCCACCCTTATTTATTTTCTGCACCGTAATTGCTGGATTTCCGATGTAATCAGTTTCCATATTGTCTTATTTGAATTTATACGGCAGGAATATGACCTGATGCGTGGAGTGTTTTTATTTAATCCTCAGTCCTATAACTGTAGCATTTTGTTATTAATGAGAGTATTTATCATTGTCTTATTAAATACGGTGCAATAACTGTGCCATCTTTTCCAGCTAGTTTCATTTGCCCATGTTTTCTTTGTTGGGCCAAATGAATGAAATTAGAATAAACAATCTCGAAGTCATTTGTAATCATTGGCTGATTAATGGAGTTTGGTTTCACAGCCATTATTCATTCACTAGCACCTGATATCTTTTCCATAAACAAATTATGTTTGGCCAAATTATGAAATTAAATGAAGCATTTGATGAGTTTATGATTGACCCTTCCAGCTCAGTGGCCATTAGTCAATGTCGATGCTGCACTTAACCGCTTGACAAATGCGCTGTCTGAAGAAGCACATGGATTTATTATGATTTCTGATTAATGCATACTGTTAGGCAAACTAGATTCTAATCATTTCTTGACTCTCGTTTTAGCAGTCAAGGAAGAATTTCATCGCTGATGAAATACATTTGTGTCTCTGTAGATTTAAGGATGATTATGAAATGCTGACTGGATAAATCTTGTGATGTTCCAAAGGATTTTACGAAGAGCATATTTTATTTATCAGCCAGTTATAGGTTCATCTTCCTTCCTATGGGCTTGTTGTTATTTGCCCTCCATAATTAATGGAAGTAATTAAGTTAGAGAATGGACTTTGATTAACTTTTTCCCCCCATTTTTTATATTGAGGTCATATCAGTTCGTCATGTTGCCGTTATATACTTAGTTCTCCCATTGCAGTGAGATTTATCAAAGTCCTGTTCACACTTTGCAGAAAATAAATTAGATGTACAGGTATTCCCTGTACGTTATGGATTTTAGCTAAAATAGTGGCGATTTTTGTGGACAAATGTGCATTCATTACATTCCTGCGGGAGTGAAAGACAGATTTTCTTTGCCCAGTAAGGCTGGATTCACACGTCCATATTTTGCAGTCTAAGCACAAGCTATGATGCACAGACCAGCCGTGGGTCTCACATGTGCTTTATAGGTGTATATATAAGGACAATCGCACGAAGGACAACTTCGGCACAGAGTTTCTATGTTCTCCCTGTGTTTGTTTACTCCAAATTGTCTGGTTTCCTCCCACACTACAAAGACATACAGATAGGGAATTTAGATTTTGAGCCCCAATGGGGACAGTGTTGATCACATCTGTAAAGCGCTTCGGAATTAATGGTGTTATATAAGGGAATAAAATAAATAATTTATGGGACCGTAAGCCAGCGGCAGATCTGTACAGGCCAAGAATTAAGCAGGGCGTTTGACTTAAAACATTGTTGATCAAGTTAATAAATGTGTTTTCATGCAAGTGACCCTCCGTTGAGATCTTAATTTATTTTTAGCATTGTGAAATCTTTTGCAAATACCTTACTGTCATCTAATATAACAAATGGTTATTCTCTTAAATCCCATAAATCCAATCAGAAGCTGATGTGGTCACCTTAACGGTGTAGACATGTCAGTGCTGTAGCCAGTAAAGCCCTGATGTGGTCAAGACACACTGTCATCACTGGAGCAGGATTACTGAGACTGTCACAGCACACCGTCCCATACACATTTGGTAGCTTCAGTGCCAACTATAATTTACAATTTGCAGTGTTCACAGCAGAGCTACAGTTCTCCAAAAATCATTTCTACAAAATTTACTAGCCACAACCCAAGAGCTTGAACAGAGATTGATTATAGTAATTAACTCATTACGACCGGATATCTTATCTGACGATCTTTCTTCTCCAACTGTGTTACTCGCAATGTATGTTTTTTTATCTTGAATTATTATTGGATTTATTGGTAGCATCCTCCAGCTGACCAGAGCTGCAGCTGATTCTTCCATATCCCAAGGCATGGGAGTAGCACATCTCTTATAGGTGGGCAACTGCCTGCAGCAATCAGAAGTTTACATACACCATCTAAACAGACACACATGCATGTTTTTCTCACTATCTGACATGAAATCAGATGAAACCTTTCCTGTTTTAGGTCAATTAGGATTCCCAAAATTATGTGTATTTGCAAAATGACAAAATAATGAGAGCAAGAATTTAAGGCTTTTTATTACTTTCTGTAAAGTCAGAAGTTTACATACACTGAGAGTACTATGCCTTTAAACAATATGGGAAAGCCTATATGATCATTTCTTTGGAAGCTTATGATGGGTTTATTGGCAACATCTGAGTTAATTAGACACACCTGTGGATGTATTTTAATGGACACCTGAAACACATTGCTTCTTTGTGTAGCATCATGGGAAAGTCAAAAGAAATCAGCCAACATTTCAGGAAGAGAATTGTGGACTTCCACAAGGTTGGTTCATCCTTGGGTGCAATTTCCAGATACCTGAAGGTGCCTTGTTCATTTGTACAAAAATTATATGCAAGTGCAAACAGGATGGGAATATCCAGCCATCATACCACTCAGGAAGAAGACAGGTTCTGTATACCAGAGGTAAACATGCTTTATTCAGGCATGTGCATATCAACCAAGAACAAAAGCAAAAAACCTGGTGAATATGCTGGTGCAAGCTGGTAAGATTGTGTGATTATCTACAGTGAAACAAGTACTGTATCAACATGGGCTGAAAGACCACTCTGCCAGAAAGAAGCCATTACGCAAAAAAAAAAAAAATGTTTGTAAATGTACACAGGAACAAAGACTTTCATTTTTGGAGACATGTCCTGTGGTCTGTGGCCTGTGGTCTAATCTAAAATTGAACTGTTTGGCCATAATGACCATCGTTAAGTTTGGAGGAAAAAGGCAGAAGCCTAAGAACACTATCCCAACTGTGAAACACGGGGGTGGCAGCATCATGTTGGGGGATTGTTTTGCTGAAGGAAGGACTGTAGCATTTCACAAAATATTTGGCATCATGAGGAAAGAAGATTGTGGCAATACTGAAGCAACATCTCAAAACATCAGCCAGGAACTTAAAGCTTAAGCGGAAATGGACCTCCCAAATGGACAATGACCCAAAGCATACTACCAAACTGTTACAAAGTTGCTTAAGGATAACAAAGTCAATGTTTTGGAGTGGGCATCATAAACCCAGATCTCAGTCCTATTGAAAATTTATGGGCAAAGCTAAAAAGGCAGGTGCAAGCAAGGCGACCTACAAACATGGCTCATTTGCACCAGTTCTGTCAGGAGGAATGAGCCCAAATTCCTACCAACTATTGTGAGAAGCTTTTGGAAGGATGTCCAAAACATTTGACCCAAGTCATACAGTTTAAATGTAGTGTTTCAAATGGAAAAAACCCGCTTTCTCTTACTCCAGAAATGCATTCTTTATGGCTGGCTGTATGTAGACAGAGAGCTGAACTGCCAAATCATTGACTTCCATTATACTTGTTTTACGAGTTGAGCACTTTCAGAGCCTCTGACCTGCTTGACTCGAGGATCGAGCCTCGGAGCATTTTAGTGTTCTCCCATTTCTAGTAATATTCTTCTTGAATGTTGTTTTGAGTAGTTTGAGGGATGCAACCTTTAAAATGGTGTCACTTTTGGGTATTTCTATCACATACAGTGCTGGCCAAAAGTATTGGCACCCCTGCAATTCTGCCAGAGATTACACAGTTTCTTCCTGAAAATGATTGCAGTCACAAATTCTTTGGTATTATTATCTTCATTTAACTTGTCTTCAATGATAAAAAAAAAAAAAAAAAAAATTGTCATAAAGCCAAATTGGATATAATTCCACACCAAACATAAAAAAGGGGGCGGACAAAAGTATTGGCACTGTTTGAAAAATCATGTGATGTTTCTCTAATTTGTGTAATTAACAGCACCTGTAACTTACCTGTGGCACCTAACAGGTGTTGGCAATAACTAAATCACACTTGCAGCCAGTTGACATGGATTATAGTTGACTCAACCTCTGTCCTGTGTCCCTGTGTGTACCACATTGAGCATGGAGAAAAGAAAGAAGACCAAAGAACTGTCTGAGGACTTGAGAATCCAAATTGTGAGAAAGCATGAGCAATCTCAAGGCTACAAGTCCATCTCCAAAGACCTGAAAGTTCCTGTGTCTACAGTGTCATCAAGAAGTTTAAAGCCCATGGCTCTATGGCTGCCCTCCCTAGATGTGGAAGGAAAAGAAAAATTGACGAGAGATTTCAACGCAAGATTGTGCGGATGATGGATAAAGATCTTCGACTAACATCCAAACAAGTTCAAGCTGCCCTGCAGTTCGAGGGTACAACAGTGTCAACCCGTACTATCCGTCGGCGTTTGAATGAAAAGGGACTGTATGGTAGGATACCCAGGAAGACCCCACTTCTTACCCCGAGACATAAAAAAGCCAGGCTGGAGTTTGCCAAAACTTACCTGCGAAAGCCTAAAACGTTTTGGAAGAATGTTCTCTGGTCAGATAAGACAAAAGTAGAGCTTTTGGGGAAAAGCCATCAACATAGAATTTACAGGAAAAAAAAAAGAGGTATTCAAAAAAAAGAACACGGTCCCTACAGTCAAACATGGCGGAGGTTCCCTGATGTTTTGGGGTTGCTTTGCTGCCTCTGGCACTCGACTTCTTGACCGTGTGCATGGCATTGTGAAGTCTGAAGACTACCAACAAATTTTGCAGCATAATGTAGGGCCCAGTGTGAGAATGCTAGGTCTTCCTCAGAGGTCATGGGTCTTCCAGCAGGACAATGACCCAAAACACACTTTAAAAAGCACTAGAAAATGGTTTGATAGAAAGCACTGGAGACTACTTAAGTGGCCAGCAATGAGTCCAGACCTGAATCCCATAAACACCTGTGGAGAGATCTCAAAATGGCAGTTTGGAGAAGGCACCCTTCAAATCTCAGGGACCTGGAGCAGTTTGCCAAAGAAGAATGGTCTAAAATTCGAGCAGAAAAAATGAAGCACGGTCTAATGGAGCGCTATGGAGACTACAGGGATGTAAAAGTTCAATGGTTTTTATTAATTCACATAAACCACAACGCGTTTCGATATAGTCCAATATCTTCGTCAGGTGGATATTGGACTATATCGAAACACGTTGTGGTTTATGTGAATTAATAAAAACCATTGAACTTTTACATCCCTGTAGCCTCCATAGCGCTCCATTAGACCGTGCTTCATTTTTTCTGGCAATTTTCTTCCCCCTTGGGGACTCACGGTAGGAGCTGCTTAGATGGAGGCTTTACTCGCAACCAGAAATACTGACACCCAGTGACTCCTCCAGACCGGCGGCACGGGAGGCTTTCCTCTTGGAAGTATCCTTTGGAGAAACTCCCCGGCTGCAGGAGACCTCGTCCCTGCCTGACACGGCAGCACAAGTGGCTTATTTCCTGGAAGGACCACCTGGATTCAGTCACCAACAGCGCAAGTATAATAACACTCATGTCTTTTACCGGGGTTGTGCGAGGACTGCACAACCTTATCAGGTGAACAAATTTTAACAATTTGTTCTTACCGCTTACATTGGAACCCTACACATGCGCTCCTTGTTTTCATTCTTATCTAAAATTCCAGCAGAGCATTGTAAGAAACTCATTGATGATTACCGGGAGCGGTTGTTCACAGTTATTTTGGCTAAAGGTTGTGCAACCAAGTATTAGGCTAAGGGTGCCAATACTTTTGTCTGGCCCATTTTTGGAGTTTTGTGTGAAATGATCAATGATTTGATTTTTGTTTCATTCTCTTTTGTGTTTTTTCATTGCAAGCAAAATAAATGAAGATAATAATACCAAAGAATTTGTGATTGCAATCATTTTCAAGAAGAAACTGAGAATTGCAGGGGTGCCAATACTTTTGGCCAGCACTGTAGGCCTCTCAAAGCCACTTCAAATCTGATGTGGTTCCTAAAGAAAAATTGATTTTGTAACTTGTTGGAAAATGAGAAATTGCTGATAATCTTTTAACCCTTCCAACTTTCTAACAAAAAAAATTATCTTTCAAAAGTTGATGTAAAGATGACATGTGGCAAATGTTATTTATTAAGTTTTGTGTGCTATATCTACATGGTTTAAGGTAATAAAAGTTCCAAATTTTCACCTTTTTTTTTTTCATCAAATTTTAGATTTTTTTTTTCATAAATAAATGCAAATGATAGCAAACAAAATTTACCAGTAACATCAAGTACAATGGGTCATGAACAAAAGCAATCTCAGAATCACTGGGATCCATTGGAGCGTTCAAGAGTTATTACGTCATAAAGTGACACTGGTCTGAATTGTAAAATTTTGCCTTGTCAGGAAGGTGAAAATACGCTCGGGGGTGAAGGAGTTAAGCATTCGGTATGTTCCCAATAAGGATAATGGAACATCTTTTAACATTGTACTAAATTGTATAGGTAATATTTTTTATGAACAGCCATTGTTACATTGTTTTAGAATGTTGCTCTTTTGTTATAATGTTGCTTTTTTACTGAGCTTTTATCATATTGGACGTGGAACTTTTTCAGAAGGGTCTATTGGGTATATCTGGTAGAGTACATCTCGCTACCAACTTTACCTCGCCAACAGCAAACATATTCACTCATCTTGTAAATAACAAACACACTTGTAATGGCGTATAAGAAAGATTCTGAACATCCAGCATAAACATTATCAATATTTTATCTGTAGTGTTTCCCATTAGAAAGTAGGTTGAGAAAACAGCGATCAAGTTCATCCAAGGAATAAGATTCATAGTTAACCTTGGTCGATGCAGAGAAGGGAAGGAGGGAAAATTTTTGACTCTTTGTTATAGCCAAACTGTGTCCTCATCCGTCTCGCTTCTAATAAATACATTGCAGGAAAAAAAAAAATAAGTGCGTCCTTTTGTAATTACCTACGGTATATTTCTGCATTGATAAAAGACACAAACTTTCCAAAGTTTTTAGTTTCGTTAGATGATGTTTGTAATTTCTATATTTTTGGTTTTCTTTTTTCTTGCAACTGCACCTCTAACAAACCTCTCTTAGTAGCAACAAGAGTGCACAGTACCTCTTCAGGTTCTTTGGACTCATTCTCATGCAATGCATGAGATCTCTCAACCTTTAATACCCCAATTGAGAAGGGGAGAGGTTGGCTTTTAGTGGACACTTTAGATGTTATGTAGACTTCCTAAGACTTGGAGCACTATTGAAGGGGTATTTCACATATTAAAGTGATATGTCCATATAAATTGACTTTGTGATCGTTGAGGTCTCTCTGATTCCCATTACTCCTGAGAATTAAGGTCCCACAGCATGAACTCTTTTTCTGGTACCTAGTCACTTTTTTTTCCTGCAAAGCATAGTCAACAAATAGACGTTATTGTTAAGTCCTTTTCCTAACCCCCCCCCCCAACTTTTAATTTTAGACTTCCACTGCCTTTGTGACAAAACAATGAGTTTACTTTTTTCATTTCGAGTATACTTTAAACTTTGTCATTCAATAGAGAAGTCAAATATTCCTATATCTAGAAATTACATTAGGTATTATTGACTAGTTGTGTATATTTTGTGATAAAAATGAATTGCAGTTTTTATTTAATGTGGTTTTTCCCTTTGAACTTTCCTCAGCCAATAAGTCTTCAGATTTTGAAAATAACAAGTACAGCAATTGTTTATCCTCCTCTGCTCCAACGATCCCTCTCCTCCGCTGCACCCAGTGATTATTTACAGTGACCTCAAGCCTATCACTGATCATGCAGTATATGGTCTGTTCCAAATGCTTGCCCATGCACAGAAAGAAACATTTTGCAATGGATATTTGTTTTTAGTTAACTTTTTGAATCAATAATTGTTTATTTTAAAAATTGTTTTATTACTTACTAAAAGTTTTTAAGCCCAATTACAAAGGGTAATTGAAAAGGACCCTTCACCAGTTTTAGCAATTTTACTGTCCACATCATGAGATTGTGGCTGCTGAACTAAGTAAAACATCTTTTCTTAATTTTTAGTTTCTTGTATAAACTGCAGAGATGTATGCTTGTAAAGTTTAGGGTTTAATTTTAGATAATCCCAGCTAGGAGTTACCAGAGATATGTCTCTAGGGGCATCTAAGTTTTCCCCTGCATGAAGTTGACCAATCATAAGCAGGAACTGTCATACAGGGCAAAAAGAACATGCCTCCAGAAGGTCAGAAGACAATCCCTGCTCCTATGAGATCTAATGGTAAACAGCCTTGATCTCAGACCTAATCTCTGCAATTACTTTATAGCATAGAGCAGAGGTGTTACAGGTGTTACAAACATCTCTAGCTTATATCTTGCAGCAGTTAATGTGAGGAAGGTGGAGAGCTGACATATCTGTGAGAGTAAAGCTGCAGCTGCAGAAGTGTTTATCACACTTCTGCAGGGAAGGAAAAAGCCAGGGAAGGAGTCTTGCGAGGATAATTTGCATATTCCCAGTGCCTTCTGGGATAAGTGAAGAGTCACCGCGAGCTCAAGGAGAACCGGGTTTTGGCCGTTACAGCCGGAAGGAAGACTTTTCAAAACCGCGCGCCTAGCGGCACGCGAATTTTAGCCTGTCTTCTTCATTGTGAGCGTGAGTGAGCAAAGTGTGAGCAAAAGTAAGTGTGAGTAGAATTGTTTGTATTTAGTTGTTTAATTACTTAACATTTGTTTAGTGCTATCCCCATTAGAAAATGTGCTCCACTATTGCTAATGCGATCCAGTGTACATCTTGTCTCATGTTGTATGCAGTCCTTGAAAAGCCGTTCGAGGGTGCATACTGTTGTTCGAGATGTGAGCAAGTTGCACATTTGGAAGCCCAGATACTGGATCTAAATGAGCAGCTGGCAACTCTGAGATGCATTAGCAATATGGAAAGGAGTGTGCTGCTCACTGAGCAGCAGCTTGCTGGGTCAGATGTGGGGGAGGATCGTAGTAGGGAGCGGCAGGACGGTGAGGTAGGTAGCTGGGTGACAGTTAGAAAGGGGGGTAAAGGGAAAAGTGCTAGGAAGGCTAGTCCTGAACTGACACACCCCAATAGGTTTGCAAACTTGGCAGATGAGGGGGATGTCATTACAGGGGTAGCATTGCTGCAGCAAGGCATGACCTCTGAACGCCAGAGGAGTGTCTGCTCCAGTAAGGGGGGGAATAGGAGTGCAGGGAAGGCAAGACAGGTACTGGTAGTGGGGGACTCAATTATTAGGGGGACAGATCGGCGATCCCTGTCTTTGTGACAGATTGCCCTAACAGTGTGTTGTCTTCCTGGCACTCGAGTTCGGCACATCGCTGATCGGGTTGACAGATTACTGGGAGGGGCTGGGGAGGACCCAGCGGTCATTGTACACATTGGCACAAATGACAAAGTTAGAGGTAGGTGGAAGGTCCTTAAAGATGATTTCAGGGAATTAGGTTGTAAGCTTAAAGCATGGACCTCAAAGGTGGTATTTTCGGAAATACTACCTGTGCCACGAGCCACACCAGAGAGGCAAAGAGAGATCAGGGAGGTTAGCAGGTGGCTCAGGAATTGGTGTAGGAAAGAGGGTTTTGGGTTCCTGGAGAATTGGGCCGACTTTTCAGTTGGCTACAGATTCTATGCTAGGGATGGGCTGCATCTTAATGGGGAAGGTGCAGCTCTGCTGGGGCAGAAAATGGCTAGAAGGTTGGAGGAGTGTTTAAACTAGGAATGGGGGGCGAGGGTATTCACTTTATAGAAGGGGAATGTAGTGCAGATAGCGACCAGGGCACAAGTAATGAAATTGGGGGTGGTACGGGGGGAAGGGTTAGGACAGTTAATACAGTAAGCAGGAATACAGGTACAGAGTCATACGTAACGTGCATGTACACTAATGCCCGAAGCCTCACAAATAAGGTGGAGGAATTAGAATTAATATTGTTGGAAGAAAATTATGATATAGTGGGGATATCAGAGACATGGCTGGATGAGAGCTATGACTGGGCTGTTAATTTACAGGGTTATAGCCTATTCAGGAATGACCGTACAAATAAGCGAGGGGGAGGTGTGTGTCTATATGTAAAATCATCCTTAAAACCCATCCTGCGTGACAACATATGTGAGGGTACTGAGAATGTAGAGTCCCTATGGGTGGAGATAAGGGGGGGGAGAATGAATAATAAAATACTGATAGGGGTGTGTTATAAGACGCCGAATATTATGGAAGAGGTAGAGAATCTCCTCATAAAGCAAATTGATAAAGCAGCGAGTCTCGGAGAGGTAATTATTATGGGGGACTTTAACTATCCTGATATAAATTGGGGAACAGAAACTTGCAGTTCCAGCAAAGGAAATAGATTTTTGATAACAATGAAAGATAATTACCTTTCACAAATGGTACAGGACCCCACAAGAGGGGGAGCACTACTAGACCTTGTACTAACCAATAGGCCAGACCGCATATCAAATATACAAGTTGGGGGTTACTTGGGGAATAGTGATCACAAAATAATAAGTTTTCATGTATTCTTTAGTAAGATGTCTAGTAGAGGGGCTACAAGGACACTAAACTTCAGGAAAGCAAATTTTAAACGGTTGAGAGATGATCTTAGTGCAATAAACTGGGATGATGTACTAAGTAATAAAAGTACACAAAGCAAATGGGAGACTTTTATGAGCATCCTGAATAGGGCTTGTGCAGAAAATATACCCTATGGGAACAAACATGCTAGAAATAGGAGGAAACCCCTATGGCTAAATAGAGCTGTAAGGGAAGCAATAAAAGAAAAACAG
Source organism: Anomaloglossus baeobatrachus (assembly GCF_048569485.1). Taxonomy (NCBI): domain Eukaryota; kingdom Metazoa; phylum Chordata; class Amphibia; order Anura; family Aromobatidae; genus Anomaloglossus; species Anomaloglossus baeobatrachus. The sequence goes on along the minus strand of NC_134355.1, from coordinate 506,399,467 downwards.
AAAGCCTTAAAAGAATTAAAGAGGGTAGGTAGTGATGAGGCATTATATAATTATAGAAAATTAAATAAAATATGTAAAAAGCAAATTAAGTTAGCTAAGTTTGAGACAGAGAGACTCATTGCGAGAGAAAGTAAAAATAATCCTAAAATATTGTTTAACTACATAAACAGTAAAAAACTGAAAAGCGATAGTGTTGGCCCCCTTAAAAATAGTCTTGGTGAAATGGTGGAAGGGGATGAGGGTAAAGCCAATCTGCTGAATGACTTTTTTCTACGGTTTTATACAAGAAAATGCCATGGCAGATGACATGACCAGTGATACCATAAATTCACCCTTGAATATTACCTGCTTAACCCAGCAGGAAGTACGCCGCCGCCTCGAAATCACTAAGGTTGACAAATCTCCGGGCCCGGATGGCATACACCCCAGAGTACTACAGGAATTGAGTTCTGTGATAGATAGACCATTATTTTTAATCTTCTCAGATTCCTTAATAACAGGGTCGGTACCGCAGGACTGGCGCATAGCAAATGTGGTGCCAATATTCAAAAAGGGGACAAAAACTGAGCCGGGAAATTATAGGCCGGTAAGTTTAACCGCTACGGTTGGTAAAATCCTTGAGGGTTTCTTGAAAGATGCTATACTGGAGTATCTCAAGAAAAATAACCTTATGACAGAGTATCAACATGGGTTTATGAGGGATCGATCCTGTCAAACTAATTTGATCAGCTTCTATGAAGAGGTAAGTTCAAGTCTGGACCAGGGAAATGCAGTGGATGTTGTGTATATGGACTTTTCAAAAGCTTTTGATACGGTGCCACACAAAAGGTTGGTACATAAAATGAGAATAATGGGGATAGGGGAAAATATGTGTAACTGGGTTAAAAACTGGCTCAGTGATAGGAAACAAAGGGTGGTTATTAATGGTACGTACTCGGACTGGGTCTCAGTTCATAGTGGGGTACCACAGGGGTCAGTATTGGGCCCGCTTCTTTTCAACATATTTATAAATGACCTTGTTGGGGCCATGCGGAGTAGAATTTCAATATTTGCAGATGATACTAAACTCTGCAGGGTAATCAATACAGAGGAGGATAATTTTATATTACAGGGAGATTTATGTAAATTGGAGGATTGGGCTGAGAAGTGGCAATTGAAGTTTAATGTAGATAAATGTAAGGTCATGCACTTGGGTAGAGGAAATAACATTTATGATTATGTACTTAATTGTAGAACACTGGGTAAAACAGACACAGAAAAAGACTTGGGTGTATGGGTAGATGGTAAACTTCACTTTAGTGGACAGTGTCAGGCAGCTGCTGCCAGGGCTAATAAAATAATGGGATGTATTAAAAGAGGTATAAGTGTTCATGAAAAAAATATAGTTCTACCTCTGTACAAGTAACTAGTGCGACCGCACTTAGAATACTGTGTACAATTCTGGTCACCGTTATATAAGAAGGACATAGCTGAACTGGAGAGGGTGCAGAGAAGAGCGACCAAGATTATTAGAGGAATGGGTGGGCTGCAATACCAAGACAGGTTATTAAACTTGGGGTTATTTAGTTTGGAAAACGAAGGCTTAGGGGGGATCTAATCACAATGTATAAATATATGAGGGGACAGTACAGAGACCTTTCCAAAGATCTTTTTACACCTAGGCCTGCGACTGGAACACGGGGGCATCCGCTACGTCTTGAGGAAAGAAGGTTTAATCATAATCACAGACGAGGATTCTTTACTGTACGAGCAGTGAGACTATGGAACTCTCTGCCGCATGATGTTGTAATGAGTGATTCACTACTAACATTTAAGCAGAGCCTGGACGCCTTTCTTGAAAAATTTAATATTACCAGTTATGTATATTAGATTTTATGACCGGGTATTGATCCAGGGAACTAGTCTGATTGCCGGATGTTGAGTCAGGAAGGAAATTTTTTCCCCATTGGAACTTGTTTGCCACATTGGGGTTTTTTTTGCCTTCCTCTGGATCAACATGTTAGGCTACGGGTTGAACTAGATGGACTTAGAGTCTCCCTTCAACCTTAAAAACTATGATACTATGATACACTCAGATTCATTTTATTTCTTCTTACCCCCCACATTGACTGTCATAACCAGAACCACCAGGAGTACAAAAAAAATCATCAGAACCACCAGCAGTAGAGAAATGTATCTTTGGAACCACCAGAAGTACAGATATACATCATCTGAACCACCAGCAGTACTGAAATACATAGTCTTCACCACCAGCTGTACAGAAATGCATCAGAACTATGAGCAGTACAGAAATTTATAATCTGAACCACCAACAGTAGAGAAATGCATCCATATATTCCACATAAGTACTGAAACACAGCATCATAATTGTCATCAGTATAGGAATACATCACAAGAACCATCATCAGTACATGGTACATCAATTGAAATATCAGGTCAGACCCATATACATTTGTATTGCAGGAACCTACAACTCCCAGTATGTCCTTAAAAATCTTAAGGAGATACTGGGAGTTGTTGTTATCCGACTGCGGACCATACAGGACCCACAGGACTGATGAGAGTTTGTAAGTATTGCAAATAATCACTTACATCCAGGTGCTTTATAGATCATGTTGTTCCTAATCGTAGTCATCCTATTTCTTTTCTTCATCTTGTCCAGAGGCCATGATGACTTTTTACTTCCACAGGTGGCTTCTGCAGACTTCCATCTTCTCTGGTCTTGTGCAGCACGTCCCAACACAATACCCTTAAAAATAGCAGTGTCATTATAATGGTCCTGAATAACAGCATTAGCTCTATGCTACCACTGAATAAATGCTTCTCATGTTCACTGCAAAAAATTTTACTCACTGTCCTTATAGTACATGCTGCCTACACTGGCTTGGCCCTCTCCTTTTCATACTGGGCCCCATCTTCACACTGTCTTCTCAAACTGTATGCACCCTAAACTGCCAAGTGTCTGTATTGTGCTGCCTCATCACACTCCCAACCCCCTCTCCTCTTCATATTGTCATCTCCTTGCTGTGACCTCACACTGTCCCCCTCACCGCATGCTTACCTCTCTCCATACCCCCCTATTGTCTATATTCTCTGCCCTCTTTCATTTTTCTCATCCCATACTGTCTCCCCACTACCTTCGCCCTCCTCCTCCCTCACTCCTCATACTGTCTGCATACATTCCCCCCTTGTTACCCATACTGTGTCTGCCCCATTCCATCCTCTTGCTTCCAATATTTTGTCCTCAAATTAACCCCCTCGCTCCCCATACTGCCCTCAAATTTCCCACCTCGCACGCCATACGGTCCTCAAATTTACCCTACTTACTCCCCATACTGTGTCCTCAAAATTTCCCCCCTCGCTCCACATACTGTGTTCTCAAATGTCTACCTAATGTGTTTATACAGTGCCTACAAGTAGTATTCAACCCCCTGCAGATTTAGCAGGTTTGTTAAGATGCAAATAAGTTAGAGCCTGCAAACTTCAAACAAGAGCAGGATTTATTAACAGATGCATAAATCTTACAAACCAATAAGTTATGTTGCTCAGTTAAATTTTAATAATTTTCAACATAAAAGTGTGGGTCAATTATTATTCAACCCCTAGGTTTAATATTTTGTGGAATAACCCTTGTTTGCAATTACAGCTAATAATCGTCTTTTATAAGACCTGATCAGGCCGGCACAGGTCTCTGGAGTTATCTTGGCCCACTCCTCCATGCAGATCTTCTCCAAGTTATCTAGGTTCTTTGGGTGTCTCATGTGGACTTTAAGGCCCCGTCACACTAAGCAACATCGCTAGCAACATCGCTGCTAACGAACAACTTTTGTGACGTTGCTAGCGATGTTGCTGTGTGTGACATCCAGCAACAACCCGGCCCCTGCTGTGAGGTCGTTGGTTGTTGCTGAATGTCCTGGGCCATTTTTTAGTTGTTGCTGTCCCGCTGTGAAGCACAGATCGCTGTGTGTGACAGCGAGACAGCAACAACTAAATGTGCAGGCAGCAGGGAGCCGGCTTCTGTGGAGGCTGGTAACCAATGTAAACATCGGGTAACCAAGAAGCCCTGTCCTTGGTTACCCGATATTTACCTTTGATACCAGCCTCCGCCGCTCTCACTGCCTGTGCTGCCGGCTCCTGCTGTGTGCACATGTAGCTGCAGGACACATCGGGTTAATTAACCCGATGTGTGCTGTAACTAGGAGAGCAAGGAGCCAGCGCTAAGCAGTGTGCGCTGCTCCCTGCTCTGTGCACATTTAGCTGCAGCACACATCGTGTAATTAACCCGATGTGTGCTGTAACTAGGAGAGCAGGGAGCCAGCGCTCAGTGTGCGCTGCTCCCTGCTCTCTGCACGTGTAGCTCCGTGCGGTGGTAACCAAGGTAAATATCGGGTTGGTTACCCGATATTTACCTTAGTTACCAAGCGCAGCAGCTTCCACGCGGCGCTGGGGGCTTGTCACTGGTTGCTGGTGAGCTCACCAGCAACTTGTGTAGCCACGCTCCAGCGATCCCTGCCAGGTCAGGTTGCTGGTGGGATCGCTGGAGCGTTGCAGTGTGACATCTCACCAGCAACCTCCTAGCAACTTATCAGCGATCCCTATCGTTGTTGGGATCGCTGGTAAGTTGCTTAGTGTGACTGGACCTTTAATCTTGAGCTCCTTCCACAAGTTTTTAATTGGGTTAAGGTCAGGAGACTGACTAGGCCACTGCAACACCTTGATTTTTTCCCTCTTGAACCAGGCCTTGGTTTTCTTGGCTGTGTGCTTTGGGTCGTTGTCTTGTTGGAAGATGAAATGACGACCCATCTTAAGATCCTTGATGGAGGAGCGGAGGTTCTTGGCCAAAATCTCCAGGTAGGCCGTGCTATCCATCTTCCCATGGATGCGGACCAGATGGCCAGGCCCCTTGGCTGAGAAACAGCCCCACAGCATGATGCTGCCACCACCATGCTTAACTGTAGGGATGGTATTCTTGGGGTCATATGCAGTGCCATCCAGTCTCCAAACGTCACGTGTGTGGTTGGCACCAAAGATCTCGATCTTGGTCTCATCAGACCAGAGAACCTTGAACCAGTCTGTCTCAGAGTCCTCCAAGTGATCATGAGCAAACTGTAGACGAGCCTTGACATGACGATTTGAAAGTAAAGGTACCTTACGGGCTCGTCTGGAACGGAGACCATTGCGGTGGAGTACGTTACTTATGGTATTGACTGAAACCAATGTCCCCACTGCCATGAGATCTTCCCGGAGCTCCTTCCTTGTTGTCCTTGGGTTAGCCTTGACTCTTCGGACAAGCCTGGCCTCGGCACGGGTGGAAACTTTCAAAGGCTGTCCAGGCCGTGGAAGGCTAACAGTAGTTCCATAAGCCTTCCACTTCCGGATGATGCTCCCAACAGTGGAGAGAGGTAGGCCCAACTCCTTGGAAAGGGTTTTGTACCCCTTGCCAGCCTTGTGACCCTCCACGATCTTGTCTCTGATGGCCTTGGAATGCTCCTTTGTCTTTCCCATGTTGACCAAGTATGAGTGCTGTTCACAAGTTTGGGGAGGGTCTTAATTAGTCAGAAAAGGCTGGAAAAAGAGATAATTAATCCAAACATGTGAATCTCATTGTTCTTTGTGCCTGAAATACTTCTTAATACTTTAGGGGAACCAAACAGAATTCTGGTGGTTTGAGGGGTTGAATAATAAATGACCCTCTGAATAAACTTTTCACAATTTAAAAAAAAAAAAAAAATAAATAAAAAGAAATAACATTCTTTTTTGCTGCAGTGCATTTCACACTTCCAGGCTGATCTACAGTCCAAATGTCACAATGCCAAGTTAATTCCGAATGTGTAAAAACCTGCTAAATCTGAAGGGGGTTGAATACTACTTGTAGGCACTGTATGCATTCCCCCCACCCTCTCCACATGCTGTGTACACAAATTTCTTCTCCCCCTTTCCCTAATTAAAATAAATCTGTGTCTTCACCCCCATTGGGGCACTTACCACACCAAGCCTGCCACCTATGCAGTGACATCAGCGGTATCATGGGATGACCTGATCACGCTGCTGATATCGCCCTGACCTAAAAGTGCTGGCAGTCAGGACTATAATGGTATTCGCACCTGAAAGACATAAATACAATTGAGCGCTGGCAGTCGGCGTGCTGCACCTTCTCTGAGCCGTAAGCTTGATGGGGAGACGTGTCGGATCCCTGCATCAGGTGGCTGATGGCGCCCCCTGCCAGCTGTGCCTCAGGAAAATAACTCGCCTGACCCCCCCCCTCATTTCAAGATATGCTCCTGACCGCGGGCTGCTTGGTGTTAAACATTTTGAGCACGCAAACTAGATCCTTGAGACAGCTATTAAAGGGAAGCTATCATTAGAAAATAAACTATTGTTTTGTGTTCCATGAATTAAAAAGAAAGTTTGCAATGTTCGTACTGCCTTCAGGAAGGTTTCATATTATAAGAGGCAGGGTGGCAATGACTGATAACACCTTTTATACACTGCGGATAACACAGTATTCACCAATTCCGATAGGCAATGTCACAGCTGACCCTGCTCCCATTTCACAATGACCCTTGCACACTCTATTAAGATGCTGCAGTATAAAGATAGTGTTGGGATCGGACTATTGTGGCTAATGTACATGTGTTGTTTCCTGAAACAGTCTGAAAATTGCTAGAGTTCTATTTTTTAATACAGATTATGATCTATACGCAAAAAATACATTGCCAAAAAATATATTTAAAAAAACGTTTAACATCAATACCTGATTTATACAATGTAATTTTCTGATGAGAGCTTCCCTTTAAGTGTGTTTATATCGGTGTTAATATATTTTAAATGCAAAAAAAATCCCTCTATTAGTACGCACTTGGTAGCTTTAATATATCTTTATAACCTTTTTAACTTCTTGATCTAGTTCTCGCAGGACCATATAACCACTGTGTTGGTTTTGCCTTTGGCAAACAAAACCTCATTTTGTCACAGTAATAAGTATTTACTATTTAGACGACTGGCAATACAATTTGCGTGAATGAGATTTTCTAGGGAAAATGTTAACTGATTCAATTACTTTTCTAATGGACTGTAAAAGCTTGTAGTAACACTTTAAGGCTGATTTGTGTATAATACTCAGTTTATTCATTTTTCTATACATGACTATAATCTAGTCATTCTGTTTGCATTAGTCATTTCCCACTGCTGGAGAGATCCCTGCTAGGGCAGAACACGTTGGGCTTATGATTAATTAAATGTATCACTTTTGATATAAGATATAAAAACAGACCCATCATTCAGAGAGAATTTCAGAATAAACCTAGCAGATTTTTTTTCTGATCTTCCTTAGAAATATCTTGGGGACTGTGAGAGCTTAAACAAAGCCATCATCATTGTGAAAATGGTGTACATATTCCCACTTGAATGGTGCAGACACTCGTGGAGCAAACAGAAAATACATATTTTTTACCTTGCAATGTGGCATTGGAGTCTTGCCATTGCTGTCACTTTATGTAGTGCTCAGGTGTAATGGTTACAATCAGTAGATGAGGGACAACGCTCATACATGGTGGGCAAATAATATTGAACTTCAGAACAGTAGTTGTAGCAAGTTTATGCCTCTCAGATCAGTCAAACTCAGGATGGCTGACTGCTCTTGCCCAAAATATATGGTCTCTTATGGCTCTGTGGGAGACTATGCTTTCCCCCAGCATACCCCTCCTGGGGAATGTTCAAAATGGTACACCAGCAATTCTAGGCATCTACTGATATAAATTGCTCCTGACCACTCAAAATATGGACTTGAAAATTTCACGCTCTGAGCACTCACGTTTAACAGAGAGACGTTTATTTTTAACAAAGTCCTATGCTGCAGTCTATAATCTCGGAAACATCTTTTAGTGAATATCATTATCACTAGGATAATGGCAATGTTTTGTTTTGTTTTTTGATAGATCACATATATGGTCTAGGGGGTGATTTACATGTCTGTGTCTCTTTGCACATTTAGTGTTCACAAAAATATGGTGACATGTCCATTTTTATTAAGTCACCGGTTGTTAAAGTAAGGAAAAAGTTAATGTCTTCAGTCCTGATCAAAAAAAGTTCTTAGGATGTGGAATTTCACTTTTGTAACAGACTTGTTCAGGGGATGTGGCTAAACTAAGTGGATGCTGGGAGTGTCTTTCCTTATTATGCAGTTATGTATTCTACTATTTACTATCATGTAAGGAACGTCTAAATTTATGCATGATGCGCCTATATTTTGTGAAGACTATAAATGATCTGATTCTCATTAAAATCATTTGGAGAGCTTTGGAAATCACATGCTGTATATTTCTTTAATTCTTACCAAAGCCATAGAATGAATTCCAGAAACGATTAATTGGAGTAAGAATTACTTCAACAGCAGTCAAATTCACTAATGCAAATCAATAGGTCTATGGAGAAATGGATAGCAGTCAAATGCCATCTATGCTTCTTCCAAGTGGTCTGGGATTTGTTTGTTTTTTTAGTATTAATTAGATAAGAGATGGTTGAAGATATATTTGTTTTTTTAGTGTTAATTAGATAGGAGATGGTTGAAGATATATTTATTTTTTAAATGAGAATAATAAATGCCACACAATTAGTAAAAATGGACACAGACCAAAAATGGATGAAAACTGGATAAACGACTCTGATCAAAATCGATCTGTTTTTCGTTATAAACTAAAAATAATCGATTTATGAATGAGACTTTATTCTCTTTATCTTCATTCTTCTCTCTCTATCTAGCCACCAAAGGACCTAGTGAACATTGTGTGACTATTATATGTACAGTAGAGTTCCAGAATCTTTCTTTAGGAGAAAACTGTTCCTCTGTCTCTTGGCTTCCTACTTGTTAGGGTACGTGCACACGATCAGTGTTTGCAGCATTATGGATGTAGTGTGTTTTTTTACTGCATTGTACAGTACAAGCACAGTGTTTGGGATTTATAGAAATTCCTGCCCAATTATGCTTTATTTAGGCATTTCGTAAACTGACATTTGGCTTGGCCTTCTGAGCTGCAGCATGTCAATTTATTCTTGCAGAGACCCAAGTGCTCTGAGCAGAAGAAAACAGTGATATTACACTGCATCAATAGTCCTGATTGTGGGCATGGACAGTGCGTTCTCTCGCCAAGGAAGCTAACATCCCCGGAAAGAAAGCACGCTGCGTCAAGAACGCTGGCACTCTTGATCATGAGCACATAACCTTAGGGTGCAAAGTATTGCTGAAGATTGACATTTCAGACTAGTGGCATGGTCACACTGCTGGTCTGAACAGTGCTAGCTGTATAGCAACTTTGCTTCTGCATCGGAAAAGTGAAAGGCCACTGAATCTGCTAGGATCCATTTCTATGAACTATGCTTGCATGCTATACAGTTTGTCAGTGTGTACTCCTTGCCTAGGGAACCAGCCACCTGATGTAGAGTGCTCACCTTGGAAATGAGCTGTGAATGGTAAAATAAAAATGTCCTACATTCTTGAGAATGGAGAGGCAATGTTGCAAATATTATTCTATTTAAACTACTGTATTTTTCGGCGTATAAGGCGACCCCCAACTTTTCAAGTTAAAATATAGAGTTTGGGATATATTATATATAAGCGAGTAATGTCCCCATTGTTTAGTAATGTCACGTTCAGTAATGAACCCATTGTTTAATAATGTCCACCTGCTGGTTTCTCCCTTGTCCCCTATTATGCCGCAGTTTACACACAATAAAAGATGTTCTCACCTGTTCTCCTTTCAGACAGTACCTTCTTGCAGTCCGCAGGCACATAGACCCCTCAGTGGTAGCGTCCGTTACACAGAGCGGCCGCTGCAAGATGTCGTCATAGCCTTACTGCAGTTGAATACTTTGCGGCGCCACAAAGCATTCAGCTGCAGTAAAGCGCAAACAGCAGCGGTGGCTCTATGTACTGGACGCAATCATTGAGGAGTGCTTCTTGTGGACCACAGGCACATAGACCCCTCCATGATTGTATCCAATACACAGGGCCGCCACCACTGCTGCTGCCAGCCCTTTACTGCAGCTGAATGCTTTGTTGCGCCCTAAAGCATTCAACTGCAGTAAAGCCATGACGACATCCTGCAGCAGCCGCGCTGTGCATCGGACACTATCACGGAGGGGTCTGTGTGCCTGAGGACTGCAAGAAGCCACTGGAGGCAGCACGGGAATGGAGGACAGAATATCTTTTATTGTGTGTAAAGCCATGATGGCACTGTGCACTGCCGTATAAGACGACCCCCGACTTTTGAGAACATTTTTAGGGGTTAAAAAGTCATCTTATATGCCGGAAAATACGGTATTTAAAAAGTTAAGCAACATCTTTATATGTTAATGCATAACCTCCATGAGTTTTCATTCAGATGGGTTTTTTTCCTTGTATGTGAAAAATACTGACTAATTTTCCAGATTAATTTGAATCCGATTTCTATCAGTGTTTGGTAACTGTGAGGCAAACCCTGGGATATGAAGATGAATTATGACTTCCAGTCATAATCGCTCTCATCACTCCATGGCAGTGCCCCCTCCCTTCTTGTTCTCAATGTCCACCATCTGGGAAGGTGTCACATCCCACTTACACCTCCAACAGCCATCTCCTGTGATATGGAAATGAGGTGATGTGGGAACAATGGACACAGGATGACTCCCTGCCGTGACCCTGTAGTAGGGGCTGCTATCTAATTAGCAAGGCTATGGAAGTATCCAGACAGGACGACTCCAGTAAAAAATGGTTCATATCTCGCAAGCCATATTTCCGATAAATATGGCAACCATAAAAATGGTGTCTCCGCATGCGGACGATGCTGGCACACCCTTTTTATGGGAGCAGGACCTGGGGAAATACCCCAGGCGTGATATCAGCCAATGGGGAACTAGTAGACAAGTCATGAGTCCTCTCGTTCCGTAGCTAAATTCATAGCTGTCACAATGAGAGCGTTGGCGTCCGCCTACGACGCTCCCAGGCAAAGTTATGGCCATATTCCATGTTGTGGATTTTGTCCATAACTCCAGCCAGGGGTGGAGCAGTGCTCCCTCTGAGGTCACTAAGGTAGGAGGGGACCTGGATTTGCCCAGGTTGATAACCCTACTTCGGCCATTTTCCAGGGTTCTTTCGCTGGGGGTCACGTGTAGGAAACATCTGTGGGAAGGATCCTAGAAACCTGGCCTACAGCGCCCCCCTGTGGCCAGACGCACAAGGTAACTGCTGGAACTGTGTATGCCTGTTTGTAACCCATGCTTTGCTTGTAACTGTACTCTGACATAACTGTATATTCTGTAGATTCCCTATTGTATATATTGTAGTTCTAGTGTGCTTTAGGCTGATTAAATTATATAATTAATCTTGGGCTGCTCTGTTATCTCGATCTTGAATCCCACGTCTGTGTGTTCGGCTAATAGTTACCGTAAATCGGTTGGTGGCAGCGAGTTTGTGCCAAGGATTATTGTGGGGAGGCCAGTGAGATTCGGGGAGGTTTTATATATTCCGCCCGCGGAGGTCGGGGGGAATATATACCCTACTCTCACCGGGGACCCTTCAATAATCGGCATAAGTAGTATAGCGGCCTCCTTGCTTATCGTCGGGCAATTCCATAATTGGCCTGACTATAAGAGGGGCGCTAGAGAGCGCATCACGTGCTCTGTCTGTCGGTCGGGAGGTATAAAGGAGGGGTGACCCCCCACTTGTTACACCCCGATCGTGACGTACTGGTAGCCAGCGCGGGGGATTTCTGTGTGACCCCCCCGGTGGTTCGTGACATATTGGTGGCAAGCGGTGGGATCGAGATAATAGTGTGTGTGAGTGTGAGACCCATACTCCCAGACACTAAAGACTGCCTGCAGCAGCTGTGGCTGCTGGGGTCTTCAGACTAGCTCAACACTAGAGTGTCAGAGTGCAGATACTGTAAGGTGTGTGGAGGCATCAGGTGTCAGTTCTGTGTCAGTGACCAAAGTCTGCAAGAATGGCTGATGGCACCAGGAGCAAAGCCAAAGGAATGGCCGATGCTCAGGCCAGAGACGATGAGGAGGTTGTCCACGAGCCCTCCAAGAGCCCGACGCCAGAGAACAGCTCTGCAGAGGACATTGCACAACCTGGCAATTATGGACAAGATGAGGAGCAGCTCACCCAAGGGTCCTCAACGAGCCAGATGCCAGCCCTCCGCTCTGCAATGGACAGTGAATCACCAGGCTCCGCAGCGGGCCGCAGATCACCACGTGCCATTCCACCGAGCCTGGGAGGCTCGGATAGCCTTCTTCAAATGGCTATGGCCCTTCTCCAGGCTGGAGACCGGGATACCTACGAGATACTCATGGCCGAGTGTGAGCGACAGGCAGCGCGTGACGCTGAGGCTGCGGAGCGGCAAGCAGTGCGTGAGGCTGCGGAGCGGCAAGCAGCACGTGAAGAGCGCCAGGCAGAGCGTGACTACCAGCTGCAGCTAGCTCAGCTCCGGCCCTCATCAGCCACACGTGACCTTCAAGACACCAAACTTCCAAAGGTCCGTGTTGAGGACTTCCCAGTGCTGGAGAAGGATGGAGACTTGGACTCTTTCTTGACTGCTTTTGAACGGACTTGCCTGCAGCACCATCTGGACAAGGACCAGTGGGCCAAATACCTGACCCCCCGTTTAAGGGGTAAGGCCCTGGATATCCTTGGGGACTTGCCTGCTGAGGCAGATCAGGGCTACGACACCATCAAGCGGGCCCTGATCCAACAGTACAACCTCACTCCAGAGTCCTACCGCAAGAAGTTCCGGAGCCTACAGAAGGGACCAAAGGACTCCTGGGCTGACCACCGGCGGGCACTTGCCCGAGCTGCCGACCACTGGACCCAAGGCCTGCAGCTTTCCACCGGACCGGAGATCCTGGACTTGTTCATCACGGAGCAACTCTTGTGGAACTGCCCTGAGGATCTCCGCCAGTTCATCCGAGACCAGAAGCCAAAGGGGTCCACGGCTACAGCTGCCCTGGCCGATGACTACACCAACAATCGGGCTCCTGAGGCCAGGAGAGCAGCCACCAGCAGCACCTGGAGAGGGGGTAAGATGAACTCTGCGACTGCCCCACCTGCCCCTAGACTGCAGGGGGTGTCCCCCTCAACTCCCCTCTCCAGGCCCGTGGCAGAACCAAGACGGTGCCACCAGTGCAACCTACCTGGACACTTCAAGGCCATGTGCCCTCAGCGTCCCAAGGCCCCGGCTCCGTCCCCGTCCCAAGGGCCGCCCAAGGTGTATTGTGTGGGTGGGGGTGGTGGTAGGTCCCTGGACAGCTTCCAACCTGTCACCGTCGGCCGGTCTGTGACCATAGGACTGCGAGACAGCGCCTCGGAGGTGACTCTGGTGCGGCCTGAGATGGTGTCCCCCCAAGACTTGATCCCTGGAAAAACCCTCGCTGTCTCCGGGATTGGAGGCATTGACCCGGCGCTGCCTGTTGCTGACATTTATGTGGACTGGGGCGCAGGGCGAGGGGTGAGGGAGGTGGGGGTAACTGATCGGATCCCCGCAAACGTGCTACTTGGGACAGATTTGGGGCAGATAACCTCCCAGTTTGGGCCCCAACCAAGGGCTGAACCTTCAGCCAGTACTGACATGCCTCCGGACAATGTTAATGTGTTATCTATGAATGATGTAAGGGAGGAGGGAGTGAACTCTGATATTTCTGCTTGCATAGACACCATAGACACACACACAGCTGCAGCTGTGACAGGGGAGGGGGTCAGAGAAAGGTGTGACAATGCCTCTACAAGTAATCAGCCTGTGAGCTGGGATCTGTTGCCCTCTGCAGGGATAAGCAGAGAGCAGGGTGCTGCAGGGGGAGGACCAGTGTGTGGGGTGGGGGCTACCACAGCAAATGTGGGGTCCCCAGAGATTTCACAGCGGGGTTCTGTTGCTGCAGGAGGGGAACAGGCAGGTGAGATTGGGGCCGGTCCAGGAGCGGAAGTGCTCCCAGGTAAGATCTCGGTGCATGGTTCCCCCACAACCGGGGTGTCAGGAAGCCAGGTAGGTCTGCCTGAACCGGCGACTTGGTCAGGAACGGAGGAGGAGCAGGCACGACCCACGGTCGCAGCGGCTGTGGCCGCTGTCACCCGCAGTGGGAGTGCTGGAAGCCAAGGGGCCTCCCAGAGGTCCGATAGCTCTTCCCCTTCTGACCCAGTGGCAGCCGAGTCAGGTGGAGGCCAGGACACAGGTCCCGGGGTACTGACCGAAGATGTGACAGTCTCGTCGATTCTGGCCACATCTAGTCAGGGGTTTCAGGCAGCGTTAGAAGCTGACGACAGCCTGAAAGCTCTTAAGGAGCAGGCGGCACAGCCTCCCTCGGACTCGGACCCGGAGCGAGTGGTCTGGGACCAAGGACGGCTGTACCGGGCCACGGTCCAGCAGGGTTCACCGGAGGCGTGGCCCAGGGACCGACAGTTGGTGGTACCCTATCCGTTCCGGACGGAGTTGTTGCGGATCGCACATGAGATTCCGATGGCCGGACACCTAGGGATCGCTAAGACCAAGGCCAGGTTAAACCAGCATTTCTACTGGCCAAAAATGGGGGCCGATGTGGCTGCCTACTGCCGTTCGTGTGAAACCTGTCAGAGAGTGGGGAAGGCGGGGCCACACCCCAAAGCCCCACTAGTATCTCTGCCAATCATCGATGAGCCTTTCAGGAGGGTGGCTGTGGATCTGGTCGGCCCGCTGGCCATCCCCAGCAGCTCCGGGAAACGCTTCATACTGACGGTAGTGGACTATGCCACCCGGTACCCAGAAGCAGTGGCCTTGTCGTCCATTCGGGCTGACAAGGTGGCCACCGCATTGCTGGAGATTTTCTCCCGAGTGGGTTTTCCCCAGGAAATGCTCACTGACCGGGGGACCCAATTCATGTCCCAGCTGATGGAGGCCCTCTGTAAGCAAGTCCAGGTGCGACATCTGGTGGCCAGCCCGTACCATCCACAGACTAATGGCCTGTGCGAGCGGTTTAATGGCACCTTAAAGCAGATGCTTAAGATGTTGGTCGACTCCCATGGGCGTGACTGGGAGCGGTATCTCCCACACCTGTTATTTGCTTACCGGGAGGTTCCACAGGCCTCAACAGGATTCTCACCGTTTGAGCTCCTGTACGGGCGACGTGTGCGGGGCCCCCTGGCTCTGGTGAAAGAGGCTTGGGAAGGGGATTTGGCCACCCCTGGAGTGTCGGTTATCGAGTATGTCATGCGCTTCCGGGACAAAATGCAGGCCTTGACGCAACTGGTACACGACAATATGGCTCAAGCCCAGGCCGATCAGAAGCGTTGGTACGACCAGAACGCTTGTGAGAGGACCTACCAAGTGGGTCAAAAGGTGTGGGTACTGGTCCCCGTACCACAGGACAAGCTTCAGGCAGCCTGGGAAGGCCCATACCTCATGTACCAGCAGCTCAACCCTGTGACGTACCTGGTCACCCTGGACCCTGCCCGTGGAAGGCGGAAGCCCTTCCATGTGAACATGATGAAGGCACATCATGAGCGGGAGGCATGTGCGCTCCCCGTGTGCAACTTGCCCGAGGAGGGAGAAGCGGAAACCCTCTTGGATATGCTAGCCCAGGTTAGGGCAGGCGGATCCATTGAGGATGTGGAGGTTGGCCACCAGCTCTTGGAAGACCAACGGTCCCAGCTGTGGGCCACCCTACACCCCTTCCGGGGGTTGTTTACCAACCAGCCCGGAAGGACTGACTTGGCTGTCCATCACGTGGACACTGGGGATCATCCCCCGATCCGGCGTTCAGCATATCGGGTCTCCCTGGAGGTGCAGCAACACATGCGCCAGGAGATTGACGAGATGCTGAAGCTGGGGGTGATCCAGGCATCCAACAGTGCTTGGGCCTCGCCTGTAGTCCTCGTCCCTAAGAAGGACCGAACCACTCGGTTCTGCGTGGACTACAGGGGGCTCAATGCTGTCACGGTCGCCGATGCGTACCCAATGCCACGCATCGATGACCTGCTCGATCAGTTGGCCGGGGCTCAGTACCTGACCATCATGGATCTGAGCCGGGGATATTGGCAGATCCCCCTGACTCGCAAGGCCAGGGAACGCTCTGCCTTTATTACCCCATTTGGACTGTACGAGTCCACGGTGATGCCATTCGGGATGAGGAATGCCCCTGCCACCTTCCAGCGGATGGTCAACACCCTGCTCAAGGGACTTGAAGGGTACGCGGCCGCGTACCTGGATGACATTGCCGTCTTCAGTCCCACCTGGGAAGATCACCTAGAGCATCTAGCACAGGTGCTCAGGCGGGTCCACCAGGCAGGTTTGACCATCAAGCCGGGAAAGTGTCAGCTGGCCATGAGCGAGGTCCAGTACCTCGGTCACCGGGTAGGTGGGAGAACACTGAAGCCCGAGCCTGAGAAAGTGGAGGCCATCGCATCCTGGCCCACCCCCAGGACCAAGAAGCAGGTGATGTCCTTCTTGGGGACCGCTGGGTACTATAGGAGGTTTGTTCCATGCTATAGTAGCCTGGCAAAGCCCTTGACGGACCTCACCAAGAAGAAGCTGCCCTCTGCAGTCGATTGGACAGTGGACTGCGAGACAGCCTTCCGGGCCCTAAAGGACACCCTGTCCAGCCCGCCCGTGCTACAGGCAGCCGACTTCACGCGGCCGTTTGTAGTACAGACCGACGCCAGTGACTTCGGCCTCGGTGCGGTGCTCAGCCAGGTGGACTCTGCGAGCCAAGAGCACCCAGTCTTGTACCTGAGCAGGAAGCTGTTACCAAGGGAAGTTGCCTATTCCACGATGGAAAAGGAGTGCCTGGCCATAGTGTGGGCCCTGCAGCGTCTGCAACCCTATCTATACGGGCGCCACTTCATCGTGGAGACGGACCACAATCCCCTCAGCTGGTTACACACTGTCTCCGGGACGAATGGCAGGTTGTTGCGATGGAGCCTGGCGCTCCAGCAATACAACTTCACCATTCGACACAAAAGGGGCCGTGACCACGGTAACGCAGACGGGCTGTCCCGACAAGGAGAGGTCGCGGACGGGCGCACGGGGGAACACCGGAGTGTGCTGCCCCCTAGCGCCCTCAAAAGGGGGGAGGTGTGAGGCAAACCCTGGGATATGAAGATGAATTATGACTTCCAGTCATAATCGCTCTCATCACTCCATGGCAGTGCCCCCTCCCTTCTTGTTCTCAATGTCCACCATCTGGGAAGGTGTCACATCCCACTTACACCTCCAACAGCCATCTCCTGTGATATGGAAATGAGGTGATGTGGGAACAATGGACACAGGATGACTCCCTGCCGTGACCCTGTAGTAGGGGCTGCTATCTAATTAGCAAGGCTATGGAAGTATCCAGACAGGACGACTCCAGTAAAAAATGGTTCATATCTCGCAAGCCATATTTCCGATAAATATGGCAACCATAAAAATGGTGTCTCCGCATGCGGACGATGCTGGCACACCCTTTTTATGGGAGCAGGACCTGGGGAAATACCCCAGGCGTGATATCAGCCAATGGGGAACTAGTAGACAAGTCATGAGTCCTCTCGTTCCGTAGCTAAATTCATAGCTGTCACAATGAGAGCGTTGGCGTCCGCCTACGACGCTCCCAGGCAAAGTTATGGCCATATTCCATGTTGTGGATTTTGTCCATAACTCCAGCCAGGGGTGGAGCAGTGCTCCCTCTGAGGTCACTAAGGTAGGAGGGGACCTGGATTTGCCCAGGTTGATAACCCTACTTCGGCCATTTTCCAGGGTTCTTTTGCTGGGGGTCACGTGTAGGAAACATCTGTGGGAAGGATCCTAGAAACCTGGCCTACAGCGCCCCCCTGTGGCCAGACGCACAAGGTAACTGCTGGAACTGTGTATGCCTGTTTGTAACCCATGCTTTGCTTGTAACTGTACTCTGACATAACTGTATATTCTGTAGATTCCCTATTGTATATATTGTAGTTCTAGTGTGCTTTAGGCTGATTAAATTATATAATTAATCTTGGGCTGCTCTGTTATCTCGATCTTGAATCCCACGTCTGTGTGTTCGGCTAATAGTTACCGTAAATCGGTTGGTGGCAGCGAGTTTGTGCCAAGGATTATTGTGGGGAGGCCAGTGAGATTCGGGGAGGTTTTATATATTCCGCCCGCGGAGGTCGGGGGGAATATATACCCTACTCTCACCGGGGACCCTTCAATAATCGGCATAAGTAGTATAGCGGCCTCCTTGCTTATCGTCGGGCAATTCCATAATTGGCCTGACTATAAGAGGGGCGCTAGAGAGCGCATCACGTGCTCTGTCTGTCGGTCGGGAGGTATAAAGGAGGGGTGACCCCCCACTTGTTACACCCCGATCGTGACGTACTGGTAGCCAGCGCGGGGGATTTCTGTGTGACCCCCCCCGGTGGTTCGTGACAGTAACGATTTTAAAAACAGTTTCATCAATAATTTTCTTAAATGCTTAAAAAAGAAAAGTTACGTTTTTTCTACTTATTACCATGTCAAAACCCTGCAGCACGCAAGTAAGCTCATGGATGACCTTTGCATGCTTTCCATGATTTTCACAAACCCATAGACTTATATGGAGAATTTTGATCAGTGTCTCACATCAAAAATGGACGTGTTTCCGTGTCCATATATTTTTTACAGGACTCCACAAAAATGCCACGGACATATGAGCAATACCATACAGTGTACTGGGTGCATCTTGTACCCATGAGAAACACAGAAAACGTACATGAAAATTGGACATCTGAGTTCGGCCTTAAGTCCCCGTCACACACAGAGATAAATCTTTGGCAGATCTGTGGTTGCAGTGAAATCATGGACATATTCTTCCATTTGTACACAGCCACAAACCTGGCACTGATTGTCCACAATTTCACTGCAACCACAGATCTGCTGCAGATTTATCTCTGTGTGTCACAGGGCCTTAGAAATGCTGAACTGGAACTTCCAATGGCTGGAATAACATTCAAAGAATTGCAGTTACTCCATAGAAGAAGAGATGCTCTGTGTATCACTACTTTAGT
Organism: Anomaloglossus baeobatrachus; assembly: GCF_048569485.1. NCBI lineage: Eukaryota > Metazoa > Chordata > Amphibia > Anura > Aromobatidae > Anomaloglossus > Anomaloglossus baeobatrachus. The sequence goes on along the minus strand of NC_134355.1, from coordinate 506,380,470 downwards.
CCTTTACGATCAGTAACGTTTTTATCATCAGTCAGTCTTTATTTACTCAGCCACATATCAGTTAACTGATCCATTATCAGTTCATTTTCTGTGATCACAGAGTGCAGAGAAATCATTATTATAGTAACCAAAATGCAGAATGTATCAAGTTGTGTTTCTCTTGCCTATTTCCAGTTCCAGATACCGTGTTCCAAACCGAGGCCGTCGTCACATGAGTAGCATTAGGCATGAAATCTAATTGTGAATTGCTTTTTACTTTGAATTATGCATTCTTTGATGTAGAATTTACATTTGACATGAGCTTCCATATAATGGTAACTGCATTTAAAACAAAACAAAGTAACAGATTGAAGTGGTTTCAGGGCTTTAATCCCTTGGTAAATTAGCCAGCAGGCTCGCCTTTTCATGGTCTTCTCCACAACAGGTTGAAATCGTTTGGGCATAAGCAGAGAGATCCACCACAGGGAGTACTTTGTGAAAAAGACCTGGTTGGAAGTAGTGTCTTACTTGAGCTGTTCCTGTCTCATGGATCAGAGTATTATGAAACGCTGCTTGTACAAGCAGACAGTATTCTTTCTAATGGTATGGAGGGAAGTGTTCCACTAGCCAGATGGATGGTTTGATTCTTTTTTACTTAGAGGCTGGGGAAAACAAATTAGTTTGGAATGTATGTCAAATAAGATCTGCTTGCTTGTGTAAGTGTGTAACTATGTACGAGTGTGTGTGTGTGTGTGTGTGTGTGTATATATATATATATATATATATATATATATAGATAGATAGATAGATAGATAGATATATATATAGATATATATATAGTGAATGTTTATTCTACACTATCTGTAAAGAGAGACTGGTATGCTATCTCGCGTACGAAAGAAAAACCCTTTGTTGCTTACCCTTTTTCTGCAGGAGCGCACTGCTCCCATGCTTACTGGCTTTCTACTTGCCGGAGGGTGGTATGCTCCTGCTTGATTGATAATTCAGACTTGCGGTACCGTTGCGCTGCAAGTGAAAACTACACTCTTTCCGGTCCTGGAAACGGAGGCAGCTTTGCCATTGCAGCACTGGCCAAGTGTTATTGCACAGAAATGCTCTATGGTAAAGAGCCATTGTGCATGTTCGGACACCATTGCTAGACTGAACTGAAGTGGTGGTTATTAGTCTGGTCATATAAGAAAGTGAAAAGTAGCAGCATGAGAGTACAGGCAAAGTAATACAAGTCATGGATCTGCAAAGTAGTAATATACAGAGTCTCAAAACTATAGGGATTTAATCAACCACAGTGGGCCTGACAGTGCACTAAAAACTATTATTAAATGGTTTGACCACTACTAAGACAATCAATTCTCATTCCCCGTCTTTGGCCCCATGAAAATAATAATGCTTATACTTAGCTCATGTACTGGCGACATTTCAGCGGTGTTGGCATTCACATTCCCTAGGCTCACGTGAGGTTGTGACGTCACATGAGCCCCATGCCCAATCAGCCCAGGCCTCTGTTTGCGCCTTCAGACTTATAAGTAATTAATAGAAAGTGAGTTGTGCCCGCAGCTCTCAGTCCCTGTTGATTACTCAGGCGTCTGAAGGCAGGGAAAAAGAAGCCGGTAGTGATTTGGCGAGGGGCTCGCATGACGCCACAACCTCACGTGAATCCCGGGAATGCAAGTGCCAGCACCACTGGAACCGCATCGGCAAGGGAGGGGAATATAAACTTTTTTTTTTTTTATTATAATGGGAGCAAACATGAGGAATTAGAAGGGGTTCTCCTAGTTGTGGACAAACGCTTTAATACTCACACATGCCTCCATATACTTATCTCATTAAATCCTGTCTACCATGTTTTTACCAATAATGGTCTATAAATGTACTTACTCCTGGACCAACCTGACGCGCTTTTCACATGTCTGGCTTTTTCAGGGATAGCGAGATGGGGGATGGGGTAGAATGCCCTTGGTTTGTTAAGTTAAACTGTTGTGTCTTGGGTAATAAGATCCTTACTGTTATATTCCTTAAACCAGCTTGTCTCTTTCGTCCTCTTGTACAAACGTTTTGAAGCTGACATTGATTTGACAATATATTCATAAGCTATAAAATGTACCCTTATCAATTCTCAGCAATGAAGAACCGTCCGTGAGTGATATTTCTTATTGATGGCTGTCAACAAGACCCAGGATTGAGAGAAAATCTGATGTATTATTGAATGTGTTCAAGCTGATCTGTGACCCTTTAGTACTGTTCTCTTGGGCTTTCATATTCTATTTAGTACGGGCTTTAAGGGATCAATATAAAATTCAGTTGATGATAATATATTTAATTACACCAAGCAGAATTCCTGCTTAGAGCATGACACCTGCTAGGGAGCACTTCAAACAAGCACGAGGCAGCGAGCAATGATACAACTCCGCTTCCCTGTCCGAGAGTGCAAATCTTGTGAGGGTCCCAAATGGAGCAACTGAGGCAAGCCATTTCATAGTCTTTGATACAGTTTTGGGGGTGGTTTAATTTCCCATAATGCCATTGATCAATGATTTCCTTTCAGCAGTGATGTAATTAAAGGGATTAAGCCAGCATGTGCTGTGTTGTCTCGAAATATATTATTCTGGAGATTTAGAGAAAATCGATAGCAGCAAGAGAGGCCAGTGTTCAGAATAGAACAGCAGGAGAGTTGAAAGGCAGAGCTGAGAGTAAAACACCGCTTTAGGACAAAAGTGTAGTGGAAATCTACCTGGGAATTTCTGCTGACCTACGCAGGCCAGATTCGCTGTAACCACAAGCATTTCACGCCTCTTTATCACTGTAGTGTATGGAAAGTCTACCAGGCTTGTGCCTTCCAGTTTTCATCTCTTTAGAGGCTCTAAAAATAACATGCGTCCATTTCATTGTCTAGGCGTTTGCAATGATTTTTGCGTCCCTATTGAAATAACACCTGCATTCGGGAGTTTAGATGAAATTTTCGTTAACAAATTTGAAACATTTTTTGTAAGTTTTGTAAATAGAAACTTTTTGAAGTAACTAAGTAAAACTGGCTTTCCTCAGTCCGATCATCTAATATACTGAATTTAATAATTATTCAGTAGTTTGAAAAGTAATTGGACATTTCTCACTATGGGAGCACATCTTATGCTGTACAACGTATTGATCTTCTATATGGTCTCATGTTTACCGGGACAATCAAAGAAAGTTGTGGGTGTTTGTGCCTCAGTCATAACGCCTCACACTTGCATAATTGCCACCAATTTGTCCTAAATAATTTTTTATTTTGTGATTTCTCACAAATGACTTTCGGTGTTTTTAGATACACTATTATACTGATGTGTAACAAGATTATTATTTTTTTTATAACTTAATGTAAATTAAACAGGGTAAACTATCTATGAATGTTATCGTGTCATGAGCTAAATCTTTCCTGTATGTGTATTAGAAAGGCGGGTATTTATATAGCAGGTTGATTCAATACTGTTAAGCTTATGGACTATTGGTATCCACACTCTTAAGCTGGTGTCACACACAGCGACAACGACAACGACGTCGCTGCTACGTCACCATTTTCTGTGACGTTGCAGCGACGTCCCGTCGCTGTCGCTGTGTATGACATCCAGCAACGACCTGGCCCCTGCTGTGAGGTCGCCGGTCGTTGCTGAATGTCCAGCTTCATTTTTTGGTCGTCACTCTCCCGCTGTGACACACACATCGCTGTGTGTGACAGCGAGAGAGCGACGAAATGAAGCGAGCAGTGAGCCGGAGCCGGCACCTGGCAGCTGCGGTAAGCTGTAACCACCGTAAACATCGGGTAACCAAGGGAAGGCCTTTCCCTGGTTACCCGATATTTACCTTCGTTACCAGCCTCCGCCCTTGCTGCCAGTGCCGGCTCCTGCTCTGTGCACATGTGGCTGCAGTACACATCGGGTAATTAACCCGATGTGTACTGTAGCAAGGAGAGCAAGGAGCCAGCGCTAAGCAGTGTGCGTGGCTCCCTGCTCTCTGCACTGTGACATGTAGCTGCAGTACACATCGGGTTAATTAACCCGATGTGTACTGTACCTAGGAGAGCAAGGAGCCAGCGCTAAGCGCGGCTCCCTGCTCTCTGCACATGTAGCACAGCGACGTTATGATCGCTGCTTCTGCTGTGTTTGACAGCTAAGCAGCGATCATAACAGCGACTTACAAGGTCGCTGTTACGTCACAGAAAATGGTGACGTAACAGCGACGTCGCTGTCGCTTAGTGTGAACCCAGCTTTAGGCTATGTTCACACTTCTGTTATTTTGTATCAGTCACAATCCGCCGCTCTGAGAAACAACATAATCCGTTTGCCAGATTCTGTTGTTTCCCATAGACTTATATGAGCGGCGGATTGTGACTGATGACCTTGCGTTGCACCCGCCGCGCGGCGCATCAGTCGCTTAATGACTGACCGTCAGGCGGGAGGGACGCAGAATGCAACGTTTTTTTGTAGCAGCAATAAAACGCACCCGTCATGATTCCGTTGTAATCCGCCAGGAGGCACAATGTATGCCAATGGTGCAGGATTCCGTTGTCATGCGTCACGCAACGGGTTCCAGTGCAGGATTCCATCCCGATCTACTGAGCATGCCCAGCATGTCAGGCGTAGGTTGGAAATTGTCTGAAAGCATGCCTGCTCTCTCTCTCTCTTCCTCCTGTACCACTGCTGTTTTTATACTGAAATCATTTCACCAACGGAATCCTCTTTCTCATGACAATCCATTCAATTTCTTGTCACCTGTTGTACAACGCATCAGTTACATGCGTCAAGCAATGTGACTGATGCAAAAAAACGGAAATGTGAACATAGCCTTAGTTATTTAGTAAGGATCTGGGCATTGTGAACCTGTGTTTAAAGGGAATTTCTCAGCTGGTTTTTTGCTTCCACATCTGAGCACAGCATAATGTAGGTAAAGAGACTCTGAATTCAACGTTGTATCAATTAGATTACTGGTTGCACCTGTTCTAACACAATCAAAGCTTTTAGATTTAGCAATGCAGCAGAGCTGAGAAAGATGCTCCCGCCCATACCAGCCTCTGTATAAAGATTGTAGAGCGATGGTGAGGTGCCAATTAGAGTAAGGGACGTTCCGGACTGCACTAGCTAGCAAGTCCTAGCAATGATAATCACCAGGTGATTAAAGCCTTCAGTTTAAGTAAACAACACCATACAGCCTGATAAGAGATGCATAGTTGATTTTTTTTTTTAACCCTTACAGCATGCTGTCCTCAGATAACATAGCAAAAACCTGCTGACAGATTTCCTTTAAAGGGAACTTGTCATGTCACAAAACGCTATTACAGTAACTTGCAGATATGAGGTTAATCTGTGCTTTAATAGCATGTTACAGGTGCCTGGCCGCTGCATTAAAACCAGGAGAAAATTACATTTATTTCTCCTGGCAACATCCGGCTTTTAGTCATAGAGTGGCTACCAAAGCAGATTAGGTCACCGCTCAGTATACATTCCCGACTTTTTACTGATTCAATGCTGAGCCAGCTTTCAGTTAGCGCCGTGAGAGAGGTTACAGCCCCAGCTCACTGTGTACTGAGTGGTGGCTGAAACTGCTCTAGCCGTGCCTCTTTGACTGAAAGCCCTAGGCTGTCGTACAGAATAAATTTAATTTCCTCCCATTAGCATGGCTTTCAATGCGGCGGCTGTGCAGTTTTAGATTTTTATTAACCTGCAGATTAACCCCATAGCTGTAGGTTGTGTTTTTTTTCACATGACAGGTTCCGTTTAAGCACAGTATATCACTATCAGAAGTGTATAACGTTTGATAGATCCTTTCTGTATGATGATATTATTTGGCCACTACTATTAAAGTTGACCTTTCACTAGTTTGAGCATGGTAAACTGGCTACATTATTGAATAGTGGATGCAGAGCTGAATAAAATGTATTTTTTTAATTCTCTCCTCTCTGTTGAGGTATAATAAGTCCAATATGACATTACCATAGATTTTTCACTGGCAGCATGTACATTTTCCCATGTTGTTGTTATTATTTGATGTTGACAAATAATAAGCAGGCAGCAACACACTACAAAAGAAGACACCCTCACAATAGCTTAGAACAGGCTTCACCCGTGTGAGACATGTAATGACACTCTGCTCTTCTCACTGGTCTCACTGTATAGCTGTGTCTGGTTACATATACCTGCAGTAGAGCAGAAATGAGTGGGGTTAGCTTTAATTTTATGAAAGTCAGATGTGTTGGAGATTGAGCGCAGTACAGCAGAACTGAGCTTTGTCCCATTACAATCACCTCTGCAGCTCTCCTCACAGTGTTATCTGCTCAATTGTATTCCCTTCTCCCACACTGACTGCTGTCAGATGGAACCTGAAATTGTGTATGTAAATCCTACTAATTCCTACACTACTATTCCTAATCACAAATAGCTTTGCAGTGAGATCAGTGAGAAGACCAGACTCTGTCATTACATGTCTCACAGTATTCGTTCTGTTCTACATTATTGTGGGGGCATGGTTGGTTTTTTTTTTTTACCTCATTTATGGTGTTGCCTGCTTAATTGGTTAATGTTATGTATGAAAGTAGTATTTGCCACCAGTTCAAAATCTCTGGTAATGCAAGGCGGGGAAGCTTATAAATAGCTAATATAGCTGGAACACAGAAGCAAAATTACAAAAAAAAATAAGAAAATAAAAAAAAACCTGTTATTCAGCTCTGTACCATGTATGCCAGTGTATGTATGATCCTGCCAGTTTAAATATGTTCAAACTGATGAAATATCCTCTTTAAACACTGAACTATTGTAATATTAGAGTAACTGTATATTTTTTTTATTTTTACTATCACAATGTATTTTTAAATACAATAACATTTGAATTTTGTTTTACTACATCATTATACAGTTACTTGTGTGAAATGTGGTGTTATCTGTGTGAAGATGGCTTGGGAGCAGTTTTCTCAACCCTATTGTACTAGTCACTGTATAGCTAAGCGTTTAACCCTTTTGGTCTGGAGAATTAGAAGTAAAAAAATACACTTAATTTGAATGGGAAATTGAAATAACACAAAAATACAGCGCACAGAGTTAATTATTTAGCCTGATGACCCCAAAGTGTTGCCTTCCAGTTCTAAACCGCTCATCCAGGCTTTACTTCTGCAGTAGGACGCCGCTTCTTTCAAGGTTTTCAGGTAATCGAGGGATACATCAAAGTACGTTTCTAGAATAGCTTCTAGACTTTTGCCTCCATCTTAACAGTTTGCAGGTGTCTACCTAATGCATGTGTCCACAATGCTGTTACTTACAGGAGTCACGTTTGATCTGGGCATCTATGGCATTTTTAAAATGGCAGATGAAAGTCTCCTTTATTATGTGTACCAGCCCCAATGTGGAATCCTTCAGCTTTGCTGACAAGTTGTCATGTGAACCTTTTTTCTTATGTGCCATCAGTCAAGTCCAGATACATCACATGTCACGTGCAATCATTTCAAATCACATCTGTGATCTACTGATGGTCCGTCCTTGGGTTCCATTGAATTCCCGGTAAACAAACATTGTAGACTTACATGAGATCTTACATGTGCAATGCTTAATTTAAACAGGTATTCCTATCTCCAATATCCTACCTCAATATGTAGTATATGTAATAATATTAACAAATATCTTCATTAGAAATGTAGTATAATTCTCCTGATTAGCTATGTCCCTTACCTCATGTGCAGGGCATTACAGTAGCTTAGATTTCCATCCTTATGACCAATAGCAACTAACTGATTGCCCCTATATGAGTGGCTGTAACCATGTATACCTAAGCTACTTTACATGAGGTAAGAGGCGTAGCTAATCCGGAGAACTATACAACATTTCTAATTGGAGGTATTTGCTAATATTAGTATTATTAGGCTATGTTCTCACAATCAGTTGAGTTCTTGATGCTGGAGAATTTTTGCACCATCTCCACACCTTAGTTTACTTGCGTTTTTCTCATTACATTTTTGTGTTTGTTTTTTAAGCTGTGTTTTTACCACATTTATTGATGCTGCGTCTTTTGTCTGTTTGGTTTGTCATCTTTTATATGAAGCTGTTTTATTTTCTAAACTTTCTGATATTCGTATTATTTGGTGCTGATTACATGCGTAAATGCACCAAAAACGCAAGTGTGACTTTTACTTGAGATTTTCCACATCTAATGGAAGTCTAAGGGTAAAATCCATACAGAAAACTGAGCGTTCCCGTAAGAGAAGTTGACATGCTGTGGCTTGGAGAAACACCGCAGGTGAGGTTGCGCAGCGTGAAAAATAAGCACAGTGGGCAGGATATTTCTTTTGATCTTTTCCACTTTGCTAGTACTGTGCAATGCAGTATTTTTGATGCAGTGAAAATACAAAACGCGAGTAAGGCTATGTGCACACTAGAAAAAGGATTTTTCTCAAGAAATTTCTTAAGAGTGAAGGATTAGCGCACCTGGGGTAAAAAAATGCACCAATAGCGCACCGAAAAACACGTGCGTTTTTATTGCATTTTGGTGCGTTTTTGTGCGTTTTTTTGCAGGTTGGTCCCTGCATTTTTTAATGCATTAACAGCAATAAATAATATAGATAATCGATAATCGATAGATAGAAAGATGGATACATGAATAGATAGGTAATGTATAGATAGATAACAGATGGATAGATAGATAATAGATAGAAAGATGGATAGATGAATAGATAAATAGATGGATAGACAGGTAAATAAATAGATAATGGATAAATAGAAAGATGGATAGATGAATAGCTAGAGTGAGATATATATAGATAGATAAATAGATAATGGATAGATAGATAGATGGATAGATGAATAGATAGATTGATAGATAATGGATTGATAAATAGATGGATAGATGAATAGATAGATTTATAGATAGATGGATAGATAATCAATAAATAGAGGACAGATCAATCAATCAATAGATAGAGTACCTGTGAAGACACACTGCAGTTCTCGCGAGCGGTAATGTGTTAACATTACCGACCATGAGAAATGACCTGTAGTTACCCCTGCAGCATCTCTCACTGAACGAGGCTGCATTGAGTATGTGACAGATGCGGCTGGATGCAAGCGTCGTGGGACCTCGGTGGATTATGCCGGAGCTGTGTATTTGGGGGGGGTTTAATAAAATGGTGAAAGAGGGGGCTTTTTTGTTGTTTTATTTAAAATAAAGGATTTTTCGGTGTTTGTGTTTATTCACTTTACTAACGGGTTAATCATGGAAGCTGTCTCATAGACGCTGCCATGATTAAGCTGGGACTTATTGGCAGCGATGCTCTGCCATTAACTCGTTATTACTTTGATTGCCACCGCATCACGGCAATCTGGAAGAGCCGGTAACACGCTGGGACTGTCGCATAATGGATGCGACATTCTCGGGGCAGCGGCGGGTTGATATTTTTGGCTGCGGGAGGGGGGGGGGGATTTAACCCTGGCCCTCGCCCTCCCCAGCCTGAGAATAAGGGGCCGCCGCTGTGTGTTTACCTTGGCTGGATGGTAAAAATACGACGGAGCCCACGTTTTTTTTTTTTTTTTTTTTTATGTTTAATATGTATGTTTGATTTCTATATGTATTCTGTATGTCTGTGTGTGAGTGTGATCTGTGTGTGTTTACTCTGCTCCTCCTCCTCTTCCTGTCATAATGACATCACTTCCCTGCAAAACGCAGGGCAGTGATGAACATTATATCCCGAAAACGTGAAATAATGCAGGAATAATGCAGGAAAACGCAATGAAACGCACATAATTTGCTACCTGCGTTATTCCCTGCGGTATTTCATGATTACATTACAGTCAATGGAGTGAGTAACGCAGTTAGCTGCAGAAGAGAAGTGACATGCTCATTCTTCTTCTCAAGAAAATGTACTGATAGAACTTTCTTGAGAAAAAAACGCAGTGTGCACACAGTAAATTTTTTTTTCCATAGGGTTTGCTGGGGAATGCCTGCAGAAAGGTTACAACCATTTTCTCAAGAAATTTCTGCAGCAAAAACACACAAAAAACGCGGGTAAATACGCAGTGTGCGCACAGGGCGTAAGACTGATCGGGGGGGTAACGTACCCTTACACCAGCTTTTATCACTGGGAGAAGCCTCTGTTGGGACTATGTAGCATTGCAATGACTGCCAATGTAATGCAAATTCATTTTAACTCTTTGCCAATAGAGCAGCTCTTAATACAACTCTTATTGATGTGTATTTATATATATATATATATATATATATATATATATATATATATATATATATATATATATATACACACACAGTTGAAACCAGAAGTTTACATACACTATCTAAAGAGACACATATGCAGGTTTTTCTCACTATCTGACATGAAATCAGAATAAACCTTTCCCGTTTTAGATCTGTTTGGAGTATCAAAATTATTTATATTTGCCAAATACCAGTATAATCAGAGAAACTGTTTTAAGGAATTTTATTACTTTCTGCAAAGTCAGAAGTTTACATATACTAAGAGTACTAGGCCTTTAAACAATATGGGGCAGCCTATATGATGTAATGTCTTTGGAAGGTACTGATAGGTTTATTGGCAACATCTGCGTTAGAGACACACCTGTGGATGTATTTAATGTACACCTTAAACACACTGCTTCTTTGTGTAACATCATGGGAAAGTGAAAATAAATCAGGCAAGATCTCAGAGAATTGTGGACTTGCACAAGTCTGGTTCTTTTTTGGGTGCATTTTCCAGATGCCTGAAGGTGCCTCGTTCATCCGCAAGTACAAACAGGATGGGAATGTCCAGCTATCATACCGCTCAGGAAGGAGACAGGTTCAGTGTACCAGAGATGAACGTGCTTTGGTCAGACATGTGCATATGAACCCAAGAACAAAAGCAAAAGACTTGTGAAGATCCTGGCGGAAGCTGGTAAGATTGTGTCATTATCCACAGTGAAATGAGTACTGTATCAATATGCGCTGAAAGGCCACTCTGCCAGGAGGAAGCCATTACTCCAAAAGAACCCCATAAAAAAGCGAGATTAATCTTTACATATGCACACAGGAAGAAAGAAGTTGATTTTTAGAGACATGTCCTGTTGTTTGGCGAAACTAAAATTGAACTCTTTGGCTATAATGACCATCAATTCATTTTGAGAAAAAAGAGAGAAGCTTTGAAGCATAAGTACACCATCCCAACAGTGAAATGTGGCGCCCCTAACCTGGTCAGGCACCACTGAGTACTGCACCCATGCTGGGGCAGTACTTCCAAGTAATCCTAAAAGCTGGAATAGGGTGTGTACGCACAGACACATAGCAACCAGGTCTCCCACACCTTGAGAGGGGATCCTTGGGTAGACTCAAGAGGGGGCTTGCCTCCACATCTCATCAAGGGGTGTAGTGGAGGGCCTGGGAGCTAAAGTTGCAGAGGCAGAAAGGAAAGGATTGGAGCGAGCCAGTCTGGTGGTGGTGAGTGGTGGTTGCTAGGAGACGCAGACGCGCGCTCGCACTAGTCAGACCCTGCATGTGGAGTAGCTGTTAGCGGGGGAGAACGGTTACCAGTCAGTCAGAAAAACACTGAGGGAGTCAGTCAGTCGAGTACAGGGACTCCTGGTGACTAGGCACTACGGGATACAGGTTCCCAGAGCAGGCTCAAGTTTAACTACCTGCTAAACCTGCCAGTGAGGGGAACTACAAGTCCCTCACCAACCATCTAGAGTCCAAGCCTCAGCAGCAACGAGGGGGCCCATAAGGGGGATCGAGCCTGGAGCCATCTCACTTGGTCCACGCTGCCGGCAAATGGGCTAAAAAGGGGAGAAAAGGCAGTAGCGACTTCCCTGGATGAATCCCACGGTACTTCAAGTCAGGGGTTATTCGAAACAAGAAGTGCAAAAAGGAAGGCGAGTTAATGGTTACCCTTAAACCGGCCTAAAGGATACCTGGTTTCACCTGGTTTAATCTCAGCATCGCCCGGGTACCTCACAAAACATCTAAAAGTGAGTAAAGATCAGTTGAAAGACATTTTGGATTGAGACTGAGTTATTCTGGGACCTGTTGTTCTTCACACCCGAGCTCCTGGGGCCAGCCTCACTCACGGGAGACCACACCATCCGACTGCAGACTCCATCAGCCCCAGATGCTCATTAAACCTGCAGTGGCAGTCACCCAAATCCCTGATCGCAAACCGTGAGTGACGTCCCGACTCATACAAACAAGAACTACATACCTGTTGCCTTGCCATATATACCCAAAAGAAGACCCTGTGGCGTCCCTGAAGGTGGAGTAATGTCCCTGGGGCGACTACTTCGAACGGGCTTCACAGAAACACGGGAGTGGCAGCATCATCTTGTGGGGTTGTTTTGCTGTAGGAGGGACTCGTACACTTCAAAAAATAGCATCCATCATGAGGAAAGAAGATTATGTAGAAATACTGAAGCAACTTCTCAAGACATCAGCCACGAACATAAGCTTGGGTGGAAAAGGGTCTTCCAAATGGACAATGACCCAAAGCATACTGCCAAACTGGTTACAAAGTGGCTTAAGGATAACAAAGTCAATGTTTTGGAGTGGCCATCACAAAGCCCTGATCTTAGTCCTATTGAAAATTTATGAGCAAGTCTGAAAAGTATATGTGTCTTTTAAGATAATGTATGTAAACTTCTGATTTCAACTGTGTATGTGGATACGCCAGGTCGCGGAAACAGTTGCCCACCTATATGAGATGTGCTACTCCCATGCCTTGGGTATGGAAGAATCAGCTGCAGCTCTTCTTGTGTAACTGGTCAGCTGGAGGATGCTACCAATAAATCCAGTAATAATTCAAGATAAAAAAAAAACTTTGAGAGAGCTGGAGAAGAAAGATCGTCAGATGAGATATCTGATAGTGATGAGTTAATTACTATAATCAATCTCTGTTCAAACTCTTGTGTTATGTGTGACTAGTAAATTTTGTAGGAATGATTTTGGGAGAACTGTAGCAAACACTACAAATTGTGAATTATTATTGGCACTGTAGCTGCCAAATGTGTATGGAACTGTGTACTGTGACTGTCTCGGTAACCCTGCTCCAGTGATGGGTTTCAACTGTGTGTATGAGTGTGTGTCTATGTGTATATATAACATATATGGCATACGTGAATTTACTAGATGTTCTAGTTTAAAGTACATCTTTGTCTGTATAGGAATATTTGAAAAGAAAAACCCAGATAGAGGCATTTCATGTTAGGGTCCGTGTGTGTGTGTGTGTGTGTGTGTGTGTGTGTGTGTGTGTGTGTATGTATATATATATATATATATATATATATATATATATATATATATATATATATATTTATACACAGTAGGGGAACTAAGTGTTTGATCCCTTGCTGATTTTTTAAGTTTGCCCATTGACAAAGACATGAACAGTCTATAATTTTAAAAGTTATTTAATTTTAACAGTGAGAGATAGAATATCCAAAACAAAAAAAACAGAAAATCCATTATATACAGTAAATTTATTTGCATTTTGCAGAGAGAAATAAGTATTTGATCCCCCGGGCAAACAAGACTTAAGGCCTCTTTCACACGTCAGTCATTCTGGTGCATATGTGCTAGTTTTATACGTACCAGAATCACGGACATACGCAGACCCATTATAATCAATGGGTCTGCGCACACAGTGATTTTTCACTGACCGTGTCTCCGTGTGGCGTACACGCGTGTCCGTGATTGGCGCACGGAGACATGTCAGTTTTTTTCTGGCATCACTGATGTCCCACGGACCACACTATGGTGTGATCCGTGAAACATGTACCAGCAAACCACGGACATTGAAAATAAAAAGCATTTTTAACTCACCTTCTCCAGTGACGCTGTGTTCGGCCTCTGCTGGCTGCTGCTTCAGAGCAGCTAATTACTGGCATGCATATTCATGTATGCAGCCAAAGCCGACTCGGAAGTAGCTGCAGCGGGGGCGGAAACACAGCAGAGCCGTAGAGTTCAGCACCACGGACAGCAGGAGCGGGGACAGGTGAGTTTATCGCTATGTGCAATCACGGAAGACGGATTACGTCTCACAGATTGCACAGGGACAACCCACGTGAATCACGGCACATGGAGAGACATATGCTTTTTTAACACGTCAGTGTTTTTCACTGACGTGTGAAACAGGACTTCTACTTACTGGCAAAACCCTTGTTGGCAAGCACAGCAGTCAGACATTTTTTGTAGTTAATGGTGAGGTTTGTGCACGTCAGGAGGAATTTTGGTCCACTCCTCTTTTCAGATAATCTCTAAAACATTAAGATTTTGAGGCTATCGCTTGGCAACTCAGAGCTTCAGCTCCCTCCATAAGTTTTCTATGGGATTAAGGTCTGGAGACTGGCTAGATCAATCTATGACCTTAATGTGCTTCTAATGTCCTGGTGGAGGGAAGGACGTTGTCACTCAGAATTTTATGGTACCTGGCTTCATCCATTGTCCCATTCATGCGGTGAATTAGTTATGTGCCCTTAGCAGAGAAACACCCCCAAAACATAATGTTTCCACCTCCATGCTTGATAGTGAGGACGGTGTTCTTTGGGTCATAGGCAGCATGTCTCTTCCTGCAAACATGGCAAGTTATCTGACCACAGCACCTTTTCCCAGTCACTCTCAGAATCATCCAGGTGTTCACTGGCAAACTTCAGAGGAGCCTGCACATGTGCCTTTTTGAGCAGTGGGACTTTGCGGGCACTGCAGGATTTTAATCCGTTACGGCGTAATGTGTTACCAATGGTTTTCTTGGTGACAATGGTCCCAGTTGCCTTGAGATCATTAACAAGTTTCCCCCGTGTAGATTTAGGCTGATCTCTAATCTTCCTCATGATCCTGGATACCCCATGAGGTGAGATTTTGCATGGAGCCCCTGATCGATGTTGATTGACAGTCATTTTGTATTTCTTCCAGTTTCTTACTATTACACCAAGAGTTGTCTCCTTCTCACCCAGCATCTTATAGTGTTGTAGCCCATTCCAGACTTGTGCAGGTCTTTGATCTTGTCCCTGACATCCCTAGAAAGCTCTTTGGTCTTGCCCATTATATGTATATGAGGTGGTGTCACTGAGTTTAATGAAGTACCCTGAGGTGAAGTTACCTGCGAACACAGTTGGAGGGCCGTGCTAACCTCCAGCTGTGACCACAACTAACCTGAGTGATGTTACCGCTGATCGCGCAACTCACTCAGTCTCTGCCTGAAGCATAAAGTCGTGGTCACATTCTATGGCACTCTCTGTGAATTCATGTAGCAGAGCTAGAATCGTCCTTGGTAGTGATGGGCAGACTCGCAGATAACCAGGGCTAGCAGACCTAACTAGATTTAATAAAAAAAAAATCCAGTTCTGGCCCGGAATTGATCACAGATATCTGGCTGGATGCCGGTCCCCATATACATCTATGGAGACCAGAATCTAGTGATTGGAACTAATGGTAGAAGGCATAGGGAATAGGAGCAGGCGCACTATACTTACCGAGGCTCAAGCATGACTGTAACTGCTCCTGTGGTCGCCCATTCCCTTCCGGGGCCGCTGATTAGACTCATGCATATGCACTGCTTTAACCGCCCATAGGCATCTGTGATTGGTTGCAGTCAGACGCCCCCCCACCCTGAGTGTCAATGTGTCAGCTAACTGTTTCCAATCACAGACGCTACATGTGTCTATCGTGGTATAAAAATAAATAAATAAAACAAATTGGCCAAGGGACCCCCATATTATTATATTCAGCACATATAAAGCTCACGGCTACAGGTTGCAGCCCCATCCTCATGCTTATCTTGGCTGTGTATCAAAATAAGAGGGACTGCATGTGGCTTTTGTTTATTTAATTATTTAAATAAGTAATTTTATGAAACAACGTGCTGCCCCCCTCTCCCCCCCCCATTTTGACACCCCAGACAGCTGGGGGCTGATATCCTCAGGCTGGGGAGAGCCATGGTTATTGAGCACTCAAGCCTAAAAATAGCAGCCTGTAGCCACCCAAGATTGCCACATCCATTAGATGCGACAATCCCAGCACTTTAGCCGGCTCTTCCCGATTGCCCTGGTGCGGTGGAAATCAGGGTAATAGGGGGTTAATCACAACTCACAGCTGCCACTAAGCCCTGGCGTCAGAAACACTGTCATTTAGCGTGGGGAAGCGTCTGACTGCAACCAGTCACAGATGTTGGTAGGTGGGGAAAGCAGTGCATATGTATGAGGCTAAAGCGGCTGCGGGAGTAGATACAGCTGTGCTGGAGCCTCGGTAAGTATGAAACGCTTGCTTCATTCTTCTTTCTTTAATTTTCCTTTTTTTTATTTCCTGAGTTTCTGTATTCGAATCAATGCCCATAATTACCTGAGAATTTCAGGCCCGGCACTTGGGTATGTTTGAAACCACGCGGGTCCAGACCTTTACAGTCCGGATCCGCCCATCATTATTCATGACCTCTATGCAAAACCACTTTACCAGATGATCATGGATCAGTCACTGCTTATACACTGGAATCATGTGAATAGAAACCTCATTGCACATTCATCACAGACACATATCACATAGTAAACCCCCCCCATATAACATAGCATTGAGCCAAATTTACCACAATGAGCATTACACTTTTTTCAGGGCGATCAGAGAAGGCATTAATTGGTTGAGACTTGTAGAATGTTTTGTCCACCCCATGCCAAGCATCTCTGAACACGCTGAAGATCAACTCGCCATTCCCAGCACTTATAGTCAAGCTTTCTGCCAGGGAACGCCAGGGGTTCTTACACACTTATATAGACTGTCAAATTGTTAACACCTTAATCTCACAAGATCATCTTTGCCAAGAGGCACATTGAGGATTTCCAAAATATTTTCCTTTTAAAGTGAATGTGATCTAACCATAAATAGATTTTAATTTCCTGTGCTCTTTGTGTGTTGTCCATACTTACAACATAGTAAATATATGTATATTTTGTGAGAACTCAGATGGAATCACTCAGAGTAAATTATGGTTTTGTGCTTAATGTGTTATATATACTTTTTTATATAGCTAATCATTTATAGAAGCCTAAACATTGTGTATGTTATTTATTTCAAGAGGATGTTCCTTTTTATTTCTATGGTTCTCTTAAAATAAGCAGCTCAGTAGTTGTACCCGTAGTGGGAACCACAGCAATCCCCTGTATTCTGTGCAGAAACCTGCAACTCCACATTAAAAATGTACCATTATGCCATTCTCTAAAATCATTAGTTGTGTATGTACTAAATTACATGCTGGCTGAGCAAGAGACCATATATGAGGGTCCTTCATATGAAATCCCCTCTGATTCAAAAGTCCCTAATAAAATATTTAAAAGTAGGGCGATTCGGATTTTTATCTTTTTTTTTTTATTTTTTTTTTTTACTTTAATTTTAAGTGCGCACATGTGCGTTCTGCCTTGACAAATATTCTGCAGCGTTCTGTCACTGCATGTGCGTTTCAAAACGCTGCCGAAAAGCTGCGTTCTGAAAGAATTTTGAATGCGGAATGGATGCAGAATTCATGTGCTCTGGATGCTTATTCTGCCATAGACAGAGTGGGAAAAGCATCCAAAACGCACAAAAGAAGTGACATGTTGCTTTTTTGAACGCAGCGATTCAGCCACAAATTTCAGGATGCAAATCGCTGCATTCTAAAACGCAAAGTGCGCATTGATTTTGCACAAGTTACATAGAATTTGCTGGGGACGCAGAACTCGTGTTTATGCTGCAGTTTTAGACGCAGCGTAAATGCATACTATACGCAGACGTGCGCAACAGCCTTAGCCCTTTATTATGCTTGAACTGGAGATCATCTGATTACATATACTGCAATACTATTATTATTATTTTTTTATTATTATTATTATTATTAGTATAGCGCCATTTATTCCATGGCACTTTACATGTGTAAAGGGGTATACATAATAAAGACAAAGTACAATAATCATAATCAAAACAAGGCACAGACAGGGACAGGAGGGTAGAGGACCCTGCCCATGAGGGCTCACAGTCTACAGGGAATGGGTGAGGATACAGTAGGGGAGGGTAGAAATGGTCCGTGCGGTGGCTTAGCGGACTGAGTGTTATGGCAGGTTGTAGGCTATTTACAGCAATACCATATTATTGCTGTAAATAGATGTTTCCTATGAACTATTGTACTTTACAGGAGTACCAAGAAGGCAGTGACTGAGACCTTCAGCAGTTCCCTGGCTGCCTTGCTAGCACATCGATCCTTTGATCTTGATGCTCACTGGCAACCACTCCATTTCAATGCCGAAGATTCACACCATCAGTAATTGGAGGTCAACTGTTACATACAGATGCCTACTATGTAACATAGCCAGCATCTGCTATGTGTAGAGAGTGCTCCGCTCTTATGCCCCTCCACACACACTCACCCCACCGTTGACCTACAAGTGTGTGTCATTTTGCAGGAAGTAGTTTAAAGGGATTTTTCCTTAAAATTATTCTTAAAAAGGCCCAGATAGGGGTGATACTTAAACACAGTGATCCATTCTTGTGCTTCCTGGGCCTTGATTGTTTCTTTTCTTGACATACCGGTACTGACCTTTCTTCACTACTCAGTGAATTGGCCAGTTCCAGCCTTTTATTGAAGGGTAAAACATTTAAATGGATTTTTTCTATTCAAGAGAGAAATTAAGGTACATTTTATGATGGGTCTCTGGGCAAATAAAATGTAATCTCACATCTCCCTTAGAGTTCAATGAGGTGAAATGAACATGTTGTTACCTCTCCTCTCACTGAATAGCCAACATGGGACCTTGTTTTCCTGAAATGTGGGTGGTCTACAAGTGTGTACACTACCCAATTAAAAGGTGACAGACAAGGGTATGGCTTAAAAAATATGGGCACATCTCTAATCTTTTAGTCAGTATTATCTAACAATTTGTCCTGGTTAAATTACAGCTCCCTGTATAGTATGGATCATAGCAGAGTTAAAATACAAAATGTGTCCGCTTTAATACCGTACAGGCAGCAAAATATGCAACACATAAATCTAGTGACTGACCGTGGACAGACATCAGCTCTGATTAGAGCAATTCCTTGCTTGTTTTCTTCCCCATCCAGACCATCATGAAAACGTCTCCCAGTCAGAGATTGCCACCCAGAAAGTTTGGTTCCTTCGCTTTTGCTGCACTTCTTCATCTTCTTTGCCAGTAGAGATCTCCCATCATGCTGCTATTAGTACTGTGCTTGCTATACCGTAATAATCTGTTATGCTGCTTTTCCAGATGCCAACAATAGATATTGTGTTCTTACCCCAATTGTCCCTCTTATTTTATATGTTACTGAATAGAAATTGGTGCCTTGTGTGGCTCTGTTTTTTCCAGCTGATGACAAAAGTTGGAAAGTCAAATTTCGACTGTATTCTACTTAAACCATTTCCTTTCCTGTTCTTTAAGTAGTGACAACGGGCACAGCTATTGGGGTGCAGAGGCAGTAGTCATGTCCTGGCCCTCAAGCCTATGACTGTGTGTCCAAAGCCAGGGTTGATAGCGTTTTGGACTTTTCGTTTTTTCATTACATTGTACAGTACAGGTTTTTTTCTCTGATCAACTTCTTTTTTTCTCTGATCAACTTATGATTATACAGTACAAACACAGTGGATGGGATTTCTAGAAAGCCTGTGCCCACTGTGCTTGTTTTTTCCGCAGTGAAAAACTCACCTGTGGTTCGGCTTCCCGAGCTGCAGCATGTTAATTCTTTGCTGCGGAGACCACAACTGCCCGAGCCCAGATCGTGGGCACGACCAGCTGCAGTCTCCTGCGGAGGAGACTCGCTGCCCCACAGGTCAGGAACCGCTGTGCCGAGGACGCAGCGGTCTTGATCTTGTGCACATACCCTTACACTTCCTTTGATATTTAATAAAATAGGAATACCCCAGTTTTTATAAATGGCACCCCACATAGTGTAACATTACCTGGCACATGTCACATACATGTGGTGGATCCTCTGCATACGCTGCCATACCCCACCCAGCACTACCTCTCCAGTATTCTTTGGACATTCATAACCTGGCTCCTAATACACAGATATATTTGACAAAGACCTACATGAGGTCAAAACATCGGATTGGACTTTTCTCTGGTGCCGAATCGGAATAAAAATTTTCACTTTTTGCAGCATTTATGAAATCAATTCGTTTTAATTGGTGCTGAGGTTATATTCTATGAATCCTGTTGGTTTTTGTCCTCAGTGGGTCTCACAGACTACTTTTTCTTATTTTGAGTATATTTAGCAAGACACATAGGGGACAACATCCTCATAATAAATTGTCAATTATGATGTATAAATATACATGTTGTTGTAGTCCCCCTTCTTATAGGATTTCTTAATAAAGGACATACTCCAACCACTACTCAAAACATTGTGTCCAAGAACACACCAATTGAGTACTTATTGTCCAACACAATTTTATTAAGAATTTGCAAAATACAAACTATTAAAAAATAGTATACACCACAACAGTGACACCAATGTTGGGTCACAGTGGGGCATAGGAGACAATGACAAGGAGAGATGGAGTATTCCACAGGGGTGGGGACCAGGACATCAATGTATGAAGTTCAACACAGTCAGAATGGGACATAATGTCTATCCCAAGTGGATACAGTTGCCAGATATACCCCCACTGTGGCTATGGTCAAAAAAGAAATTAATAAGAATGCTTCCATATGTGAAATAACAGTCATAGATCCCTGCAAGGATCACTCAGGTCCAAATCTAATCATTGATTAGCATCCCAATGGATCAGGGGAAATAATAACCCTGGTATTATATGGCAAATTGGCAAATGCATCCCGCACGAAGAAGGTTATCAATTATACCCCCACTCTGGCTATAGTCAGAAGGGATTGATGAAAGTACTACCAAATGCAGCAATACATACCAGGCACAAAAAAAGGCAACACAAGATGTCCACGGTCCAGGCCCGACGTGCGTTTCGTGTCCTTTGTCAAGGGCCACCACACATTCCTTATTTTGAACCTATACTTAAAACTTTAAAGCTGTTCTCAATTGCTGGTGAACTGGACGCGTGCATCGCCCATCCATGGCCGTACGCCTCTTGAAATGGTAATGATTTTTTCCGTATTAGTTTGTTTACACTTCCATTAACCCGTCTTATCTACTTTCTCACTCCCTCCAGATTACCAATAACGACCACAGCCTCCTCGTCCTGTCCATTCTACCTGTTTAGCTTGCAGTGTTTTGCGAGGAAAATCTATTGTGTCCTCTGCAGCTCATTATCTGCTATAAGTGAAGCCCAGTGTAATCTAATATGGCAGCACATTGAAGTGAAATATGTCAGCTCATTTAGCAGCCTTTTGAGAGACATGTCAAGTACATAATAAAAGGAACTAATTATTGAATCATTTAAAAGAAAGGGAAAAGGGACTCATTTCCTTGCTGTTAAACAGATTTAACCCAAGCACAAAAAGGCATATTTTCTATTCTAACTAAATGACGGCTTTCTGATTGGAGATATTTTTTATATTTACCTGTTTATAGTCTCACAAGAAAATTGGCAAAACTTTCTTAATCATGTCACCATGACATTATTTCTTTATTCAAAGAGGACATTTTTTTTCTTTTTTCTGCATCTTTATTTTTTTTTTTGTATCCAGAGTTTTCGGAATATTCAGCATGTCGCAGCTGTTCATGAATAATGTCCATTTAAAGCGCCTGGCATTGAATGCTGGTGTGTTGGCGAGATGAATTAAATGTTTGGGGGATCTGACAGGCAGCACGCTGCTTTGTGATCATTCCAAAGTTCTAATAATCTCCCTCACCTTCTCTGCCTGCCACTAATGAAAGAGAATAGGTGATTGCACCTCCGGCTATGTTCTTCGCCTAATGACTTCTCCAAAGGCAGATTTATGAAGAAAAAATTAACTTTGAATGAGGAATGAATTGGTCCTGACAGTCTGATAGACTGTGACACAGATTCTATGGCAAAACAGACGTAGCCCTAATTGATTATCAATATTTTAAGCAAAGTGATGAAAATAAGCATTAAGTGATGAGAAAGGCAGTCTTAATACAGTAGGCAGTAACCAGGACGCAGATAGTCTGCAGGGAGGCTGGCCCTGATTGCTGCTACTGCGTTTTATCTGTCAATCCCCCCCTCCCTTTTTTTTTTTTTTAACTATATTCTTATTTTATATATTTTTTTTTACCTTTGTATTCCAACATTGCCCCTTTTCATGCGTTTTTCTTTTCTTTTTTTTTTTTCTTTTTAGGCTTTTATGACTGGAATGTTAATCTTCTTGTGAGGCGACGTATGCGGCCGGCGCATTCTCCAGAGATGTTTACCTATTTAGAGGGTCTCTGGTCTTTGCGCTGCTGTAAGACCCTACTATTACTAGTTTTAAGATCTTTATTTTAGCATCAGATTCCAATGATTCGGTTGTATTTTAGGGAAACGAGGCAGCCTTTTAAGCCTTCCGCTAATTTCACCATTACATGACAATGCAGAGATGGATGTTTGTAATTACGACGTCTAATAATAAAAGTCTGTTTTGTTTTCTTATTTCCCAGCCTGGGTAGCGAGAAGAGCAATCGCAGCATAGATTACCACTAGAAACTCAGCGGGTACCAATTAAAAGCAACATTAATCTGTCCTAATTTTACAGCCTGAGATTTGGATGTTTTTTTATGATGCTGATGGTGTGTGAAAGTTACTGCTGCTGAGCGGAGGAACGCTCGTCACTAAATATTCTCAGTGTATTTACATCTGCTCTGGGGAGAACTGCGAAGACTGGAAACCATTCTGCATTTCGTTTGCAGATTTGTGTGTGTTGGGATATTTCTATAGATAATATTTTATGTATCAACTTGATTCCTAATGTACCAAGATCTGTCATGGCCATCCCCACACCTAAATTGTGTTACCTAAAAAGTAGGAAAATGGCTGTGAAATCCACTCAGACGCTTCCCACACCTTTTACATGTTATGACCCACTCATGATTCTTCATCAACAATTATGTAATTAGATATGTGACAATGTATATTGGAAAAACAATACGATTGTAGACTAATTTCTTCTCTATTGATTCGTTCTCCTTCTGATATCTAAATTGGGATTTTCAGCTGTGATGCCGGACAGTCGCATTTTGGTTGAAAAGTGTGGACTCTTCTTCTAGGAGATAGACACTTGGGAGTTAAAGCACCACTCCAGCATTTTTTTTTATTGCACAGCTGGAGCGGTGCTTTAAATGTAAGCCCCTTGTCTGATACTCACCTTCCGGCAGCTTCACCCATTATCGCCACCCCTCTGGTTGGTCTCCAGTGATTTGTGACCTTCTAACAGCTCCACTGTTTCATGGAGTGCCGAAGATTACAAATCTATAAAAGCCATGTTCAGGCTCTCATAGAGTTAGGGGCCCTTTGCACACTACGACATTGCAAGCCGATGCTGCGATGCTGTGCGCAATAGTCCCCACCCCCGTCGCAGCTGCAATATCATGGTGATAGCTGGCATAGCGAACATTATCGCTACGCCAGCTTCACATGCACTCACCTGTCCTGCAACGTCGCTCTGGTCGGCGACCCGCCTCCTTATTAAGGGGTGGGGTGGTGCTGCGTCATAGCGACGTCACACGGCAGGCGGCCAGGAGGGGCGGAGATGAGCGGGACGTAAACATCCCGCCCCCTCCTTCCTTCCGCAGAGCCGGCGTGAGCCGCGGTGACGCAGGTAGGAGATGTTCCTCGCTCCTGCGGCTTCTCACACAGCGATGTGTGCTGCCGCAGGAACGAGGAACAACATCGTACCTGTCGCTGCTGCCAAATAATGGAAATGCCGGACCCTACACCGATGATACGATAACGACGCTTTTGCGCTCGTTAATCGTATCAAAAAGGATTTACATACTACGATATCGACTGCGACGCCGGATGTGCATCACTTTTGATTTGACCCCACCGATATCGCACCTGCGATGTCTTATTGTGCAAAGCCCGCCTTACATTGAGAGCTTGTGATGTAACGTCTGACTTCCGGCCAATCAGAAATTACAGGCACAAGATGGCGTTGCGGGACCGGAGAGAAGGTGAAGCCAACGGAAGGTGAGTATATGGCAGAGGGCTTACAATTATCAAAAAAGGGGGCAAGGGGGTCGTTAGCACTGTTGAGTTATATATACGGTAAGTTAGTAAATCAAGATGGTATCCGTGCACCACACTATTTCTACCATAGAGTGACAGTGAAGAAAGTGCATATGGGCACTGGAACCGTATACATTAATAATAATCCTTAATTTTAATAATCTTTATTACTATATAGCATTAACTATATTCCGCAACACTTCACATACATAAGCAACACTGTCCCCACCGGGGCTCACAATCTAAATTCCCTCCCTTTCTGTATGTGTTTGGAGTGTGGATGAAACCCACACAAACACAGGGAGAACATACAAACTCCTTGCAGATGTTGTCCTTGGTGGGATTTGAACCCAGAATCCCAGCGTTGCAAACCTGCAGTGCTAACCACTGAGCATCTGTGCCTCCCCATGTTAACAATACAGTACTCAACCTGTACTCTGAGCTTACATTTAAAGCGCCTCTCTATCCTGAAAAAAAACCAAAACAGGTTGGAGTGGTGCTTTAAGTTTTCCAGATGTGTGTACATGCTTCTTCTGCCATTGTCAGCGGTGTGATGGTGCCCGACTCGTTCTCTGCAGTACAATAGGTCTGCCATGTTAGGCCTACTCTCTAGTGGTAGTGAGATGACCAGTCAGTATGAACAGTTAATAAAATGGGGAAAAACATGAAATATTACAGTTGTGTATCAGTTAGTGACCAATGTGACTACTAAAATAATTAAAAATGTATTATTAATATTGATTGTCATAAGAGAAAACCACAACCAAAATGATATTTTGATAACCAGTTCACTTTAGGGCCCATGCAGATAGGTGTATGATGGAGATGGATAGTTACAAAAACCCGATCTGATCCTGTATTGTGAGATTGAGAAAGACTTTTCTTGGAGGCTCATTCACACTTTGGGTTGTTTTTTTTTTGCGTATGAGTGCTAGCCAAGATTTTTATGGATAGCATCCATGGCTATGATACTGAGTGGTTCACAAAAATCATGGAGACCTTTCCATGTCTGATCAAAATCGGCAGTGCAAGTCAAAGGGTCTGTGAAAAAAATTAGACAGCACTCCGTGTTTTCACAAACTACTCATTGGGAAAAAGTAGAGAAACTTTTATTTTCCGTTTGTTTATCATCCGAGAAAAACTAATGAAGCTCAGACCAAATTCTGGTGGTAAGAACTGAGACAGACCAAACTCTATTATTATTGTTATTATTATTACTATTTTTATTTTATCAAACATTGATGAATCCCGGACAGATTTTCTAGCTTTTTTTTTAAAAGAGATTTCCTAATCGCCCTGGATGGGATCCAACCTAGTCATTGGCTCTAAATGTATAACATCGGTACAAATAAATAGTATGGGCTACAGATTAATCACCGTATTTTTCGTTTTATAAGACGCACTGGATTATACTACGCACCCCAAAGTTAGAGATAAAAAAAATAAAATAAATAAATAAATTGGGTTCATCTTTACTCCGGTGTTGTCTTACCAGAGGGGGTTGGCAGCAGTGGTTTGGTGGAGTCACAGGAGGCAGGGGCGGTGCTGGTGGGGTCTGTCCTGGCAGCAGTGGGGTCAGTTTTGGCAGCGGAAATGGATATGTGGAGCAGGCCTGTGCGGCAGGTATCCCAGATGCTCTGTCTGCGGTCCTGGCTTCAAAGAAATGGGGCCCCGAGCTAAATCTGGGCGCCATCATTTGAACCCAGAGCATCTAGGATACCCGCCGCACCGGCCTGCTCCATACAGCCACCGCAGCCTGCACCGAGAGGCAGCCTGACGCCTACCTGCACAGAGAGGCAGCCTATCGCCTGCCCGCACGGAGAGGCAGCCTGCTGCCCTCACAACCTGTCGCCCGCACAGACAGCCGCCCGCACCAATTTTCCAAGCAATATTTGGATTTTAAGATGCACCCCTCATTTTCCTCCCAAATTTTTGGTAGCAAAAGTGCATCTTATAATCCGAAAAATACATTACTAGAAAATTTTAGACTAGAATATTTAATCCCATATCAAGATTGATGTTCCACTAATTTTGGAGGTCTGTAGATGTTAGGGGAACTTGTATGACTTTTCTTACCGTATCATTTGTACCCGTTGTCACGCAAAAGCTTTAATTCGTCCTCAGTCTAATTGTGAGTATTCTACATTTGTGACTGGCCTTTCGTCTATATACAGTACTTTCTATATATGTGTTTGCGCTGTATCTAAGGAGCAAGTTTAGGGTCAGGTGTAGTGTAAATCTTATCAGTGAATGCATACAATACACATAGGGAAATACTGTCAAATCTTTACAAACTGGAATTTATTTGTTGGCAGAACTGGTATTTCAGTCATTGATTCATATTAATATAAATAATGAACGAGTACATAACTGCATTTGTATGACGATTGAGGTAAAAAGCTTATGCTGTTCTTATTTTTTTTTATTATTATATTTCAGGGTTTTGAACTTTTTTGCTTGTTTTATATTTTTTTGCATAATAATAATATATAACGTTTTGTGCATTGTTCTATTACGCTAACCTAACCTTTACTGATGCATGTAAACACTATTAGATATTGCTTCCAAAATTAGTCTATTAAAGCATTATTCCTCCTGCGCCATCTAGTGGCTGAAGTGTAAATTTCCCTTAATAAATCATATACAGTAAATGACTGTCTTGAAGCCAGTTTTAAGTATTGACCAATACTACAAGCTTTACTTTTGGGATTTTTTTTGTAAATAACAGTAAGGACTAAAATATAACGTTTATTAGATACCTCTAAAATCATCAAAGCACAATGGATAAAGTGCAGTGCAAATAGAATTAGCATAGATCTCACCCGATCCTTCTCCACGAGCAGACCATACACCACCAGATAGATTGAACCACGCAGGGCGGAAGAGTAGTTAGCCGATTCAGAGGTAAGCATATAACTCTAACCCCTGTCGTGCTCCATGTAGATGCTTCCACCCTTACAAGGGCAGCATCCAACATCCAAGTGTGGTAACTGTCCCCAAAATAATCAGGCCCTCCCGACGCATTTCCCTCTCAGATCAGAGAGTTCATCAGGGGAGAAAAAAAAGAATTCAGCCTGCAGTGGCAGGTATGTAGAAAAGTACACACCACAAATCATGTGTGCAAACAGTCAGTGGAATGCTGTATCCCGCCTCATACTCTTTAAATACCGTCTGCAATGCCCGAGTGTCTGAAGTCACATCCTGTGCATCACAAGCTGGTAACTTCCACAACCAGCCGTTGGAGCAGTGGCACGCATGATGTGACCTGCACAAATGGTAATTGGCTGGCTTAGTCTGCAGAGCGCCGTTAAACTTCCGCATTCAACAGCTGGAGCATAGTAGAACTCATGCTGTGTTCCTGCACACGGTTGGATTGGTCTGTGAAGCGCTGATAAATTCCACATTCAGCCGCTGGACCACAGTAAAACGCACAGCTGTGCGTACAGCCATACTCCATCAATCCGATGCACGGATATAGTTACAAATGGTGATGGGCAAAACCCCCTGATGCTCGGGATCGGGAGACTCGCCCCAACTTTTTGTAAAGTCCGAGTTCGGGGCCGGAGATAACGCGAACTTGCGTCTGAACCCTGAGTTTGGACTTTACAGTTATGGGATGGGGCAGGAGGAAGGGGGCTGTAATATAAAGAATATAGTTAATAATAAACATTGTCATTATACTTACAGGTCCCGCGACACATCTTGCAGACCCGCTGTCTCCCAGCCGTTTCTGCTTCCTGGTCCGATCATTAACTTTTGGCGGTATTCACTGCACTGCCTGTCACTCGGTAGTCTTTGGCTTTTCTCAGCCATCTTCGCATTGACGTCAGGGTTCACCTGAGTCCATGGCTTATCCAAGGACTTGATTGAACTTTGACTGTCAGTGTCAGCCTGCTTCTCGCTCTGTAGAGACTCTTGTCTGTACAGAGCGATGAAGCAGAGCTGGTATTGCTCTCCCTGTGGACTACATCGGACTAAGGAATTTTTTATAATAAAGATGAAGTCTCTAAATGTTTTTTTGTTTTATTTCTAATAAATAAGTTTTTTTTCTATGTATTTGTGGGTTGTTGTTTTTTTTTTACTGTTTACTAGAAATTCATGGTGGCCATGTCTAATTTGTCGTGACACCATGAATTTCGAGCATAGTACCAGCTGAGAATACAAAGCTGGTATTAATCCCTTTGTTACCCAGCGTGCCACCGCCATCAGGGCCGGTGGACGAGCTGGTTAAAGCGCCTGGAAATGGCGCTAAGAAACAATGCGCCATTTCCAGGGGCGGCTGTGGGCTGTGGTTTTTCGCGTGGGGGACCCAGAACGCTTGGGCCTTACCACGCTGAGAATCCCCTCCCCCAGCTGCCTGGTTTTACCTGACTGGCAATCTACATACGACAGAAGCCTACGCAATTTTTTTTTTTTTTTTTTTAAATAATTAAAAAAAAATTAATGGGCTTCCCTGTATTTTGAATGCCAGCCAAGGAAATTACATCATACCTGGAAAGAGACCATACATTCTGGCATCTTCCTTTGTTCAAGCCCAGAGTGGATGATCTGCCTCAGTGTTAGTAGGTGTGACCAGCTGAGCAAGACTACATGGCTGTCCCCTCTTCTATAAGCTTTATGGCTCTGTGCAGTTCTTGCCACATATGAATGTGTGGGCTGGTTTCAGGTTACTCCAACTAGCAATCACAGACGCCCATTCTCTGTGCCGGTGTCTGTGGTTGCCTGACCTCACAGTACTGTAAAAATAAATAAATCATTTAAAAAAAAAATGACATAGCACTTAGCAGTATTTTTAATTCTCAGCGCAGATAAAGCGGACGGCTACGGGCTGCCACCCTCATCTGCTTGGCTTTACCTTGGCTGGTGATCAAAATTCAGAGAAGCCCAATATTTTTTTTTAATTATTTAAATAAATATTTAATAAAATTACTTGGGCTCCCGCCATATTTTGACAGCCAAACAGATAAAACCAGGCAGTGTGGGGCTGGAATCCTCAGCGCACGATGGCCCAAGCTGTCGGGGCCTTTCCTGCTGCGATTTGCAGCCCCCAGCCACCCCAGAAAATGGCGCATTCATAGAAGTGCTATTTTCTGGCTCTTTACTTGGCTCGTCCAGCGGCCCTGATGGCGGTGGCACGCTGTGTAATAATGGGGTTAGGGTCAGCTTTGTATTATCAGCTGGTACTAGGCTCGAAATTCATGGTGTCACGCCAAATGAGACATGGCCACTATGAATTTCTAGTAAACAGTGAAACAAACCCCACAAATTTATTAGAAGTAAAACAAAAAAAAAACATTTAGAGACTCCATCTTTATTATAACCAAATCCTTAGTCCGATGTAGTCCACAGGGACAGCAATGTTATATCTGCTTCATCGTTCTGTATAGACAAGCTTCTATGCAGAGCGGGTAGCAGGCTGACAGTGATAGTTAAAGTTCAATCGAGTCCATGGCTAAGCTATGAACCCGGGTGAACCCTGACGTCACTGCGAACACAGCCGAAAAAGCCAAAGACTGCCGAGTGACGAGCATTGCAGTGAATACTGCCGTAAGTTATTGATCGGACCCGGAAGCAGAATTGGCTGGGAGATAGCGGGTCTGTAGTATAATCATAATGTTTTTTAATAATGTGCTTTTTTTTTTGCAGCCCCTGAACCAGAAATGTAACACGGGTTTCCCAGGAAAACCCGTGTTTGGGACCTTGTGCACTATGTGATCGGTAAGGGTCCAGAACTTTACAGTTCGGGTTCGCCCATCCCTACTTATAAATGAAGGCACAATTGCCAATTTCATGAGTCCACCAGCTATGACGAGGCAAACCTTTCTTTGATGGAACTGTAAATCTAATATTTATAATACATGCTTCTCCAGAGCTAAAAATCTAGAGATTTAAAGGGCAGGTAGGATCCAGTACTGATTAAAACCAACCTTATATTGATAGGATGAGTTCTCAGTCAGAAAAGGAAGGTAAACTGGAATGACAATAGCGGAATAGGGTCTTATGCAAGTAAAGAGTTACAAGAATACAGGGATATGCTCACCTGACAAAGCTGTGTCACAAGCAACACAAATTGTAAAGCACCTAAACCCAGGCTACTGCATACCCACAAGAAACTGTGGTTTTGTCCTGAAGAAGTGTAATTCGAAACGTGTTGACAAATAAACCACATTTAAATCGGATCTCCATAACTTCATTTGTCAGTAGTCTTTTTATTCAGGCATCACAAGAATTTTGGATTGTTTCTCAGTAAGAATAGAAAGCAGACCCCATGTCCGATTGTATACTACAAAAAAAGGAGGAGGTGCTTGACATTTTTTTTTTTTTTACCTGCCCTGATGAAGCGACGTAGTGAAACCCTCATTGGAGTGGTTGTTGACTGGAGTAGACCATACTATCCAACTGAGTAAGTCAATAGGAATTGATCGTCGTGAGTATCATTGAATTTCATACCAGTTATTTTCTTTGTTTCACTTTGAGTATTTATCACCGGTGCTGCACTGGTCACTTCACATTGCATTATATATTCTTATACACAGTATGTCACAAAAGTGAGTACTCCCCATCACATTTTTGGAAATATTTTATGATATTTTTTCATAAGGTAACTTTGTGATACAGTGTAAACTAGTCAGTGTCCAACTTGTATAACAGTGTAAATTTGGTGTACGCTCTAAATTACTCAACACAGCCATTAATGTCTAAACCTCCGGTAACAAAAGTGAGTACACCCTCAAGTAAAAATGGCCAATTAGCTATTTTCCCTCCCTGGTGTCATGTGCCCTCATTATTGTTACAATGTCTCAAGTGTGAATGGGGAGCAGGTGTGTTAAATTTGGTGTTAACGCTCACACACTTTCATACTAGTCAACATGGCTCCTCATGGCAAATAATTCTCGGAGGATCTGAAAAAAAGAAATATTGCTTTGCTTTACATAAAGATGGCCTAGGCTATTAGAAGATTGCCAACACCCTGAAACTGAGCTGAAGCACGGTGGCCAAGACCACACAGCGGTTTAACAAAACAGATTCCACTCAGAACAGACCTTGCCATGGTCACTCAATGAAGTTAAGTGTACGTTTATCAGCATCCTATCCAGAGAGGTGTTTTTTTTTTTTTTTCAAAATAGATAATATGAGGGCTGCCATAATTGCTGCAGAAGTTAAAGTGGTGGAGCTGAGGGCTTGGGGGTTAGCCTGTCAGTGCTCAGACCATACGCCACGTTTGGCATCAAACTAGTCTGCATGACTGTCATCCCAAAAGGAAACCTCTTCTAAAGGTAATGCACAAGAAAGCCCACAGACAAGCAGACTAAGCACATGAATTACTGGAACCATGTCCTGTGGTTTGATGAGACCAAGATGAACCTATTTGGTTCAGATAGTGTCAAGCCTGTGTGGCGGCAACCAGGTGAGAAGTACAAGACAAGTGTATCTTGCCTACAGACAAACATGGTGGTGGGAATGTCATAGTTTGGGGCTTCTATAGTGATGCCGACTGTGAGGAGCTTCAGTTCATTGAGAGAACCATGAATGCCAACAAGTATTTTGACATACTGAAGCAAACCCATGATCCCCTCCCTTTGGAAACTGGGCCACAGAGCAGTATTTCAACATAACGACCCCAAACATGCCTCCAAAACGACCACTGCCTTGGTAAAAAAAAAACAACTGGAGGTAAAGGTGATGGACTGGTCAAGCATGTCTCCAGACCTAAACCCTATGGAAGATCTGTGGAGCATCCTCAAACAGCAGGTGGAGGAGCGCAAGGTCTCTAACATCCACCAGCTCCGTGATCGTCATGGAAGAGTGGAAGAGGATTCCAATGGCTCCTGTGAAGCTATAGTTAACTCCATGCCCAAGAATTAAATCCATGCTTCAAAATAATGGTGGTCACACAAAAAATTGTCATTTTGTGCCCAATTTTGACCATTTTCACTTAAGGGTGTACTTATGGCTGTGTGTTGAGTTATTGAGAGGGCACACCAAATTTACACTGTTATACAAGCCTTACACTGTCTACTTTACATTGTATCAAAGTCTCATACCTTCAGTGTTGTCCCACAAAAACATATAAAATATTTACAATAATGTGAAGGGTGTATTCACTTTTGTGATATACTGTGTGTATTATATATATTCTGTACATATACAGCGGGTGAAATATGTATTGAACACGTCACAAATTTTCTAAGTAAATATATTTCTAAAGGTGCTATTGAAATGAATTTTTCGCGATAAGCTGGTGATGTGTAATAATCAGAAATGACACCGGGCAAAAGTATTGAACATGCTTACTGAAATGTATTTAAAGGGAACCAAACATCAGGATTTTCATGTATAAGGTGAAGCCAGTGCAGTACTGGCACTATCAGGCATATTGTGTACATACCATTAGTGGGCAACTCGGGTGTTTAGTCAGTGAAATCCAACTTTATAAAGTTTGAAAATTCGTGCACTTTTTGATTGACGTGTGCACCTCTCTCCTAATGTCCGGGCGTGTTATGCACGTTTATCCTCGCCCCCGCCGCCTGTTCCTCCCTCTCACTGGCCGTATGTAAATTTCTCTCTTCAGAAACATGGCGCCGGAGTTGGCACCTGCACATAGCGCTTATCTCCGGCGCCATGTTTCTGAAGCCCGCTGTACTTAGTATTTTGCAGGAGAGGGCGGCGTATGCGCCCTCGCTTCTTCAGATCCCGTTGTGACCGCGGGAGCGCGCGTGGTCACAACAGGACTGCAGAACAGCTGATGAGAGGACGCGATTAGCTGCAAAGTACTAAGTACAGCGGGCTTCAGAAACATGGCGCCGGAGATAAGCGCTATACGCAGGTGCCAACTCTGGCGCCATGTTTCTTTAGAGAGTAATTTACATATGGCCAGTGAGAGGGAGAAACAGGCGGGGGGGAAGGCGCGGGGATAAACGTGCATAACACGCCCGGACATTAGGAGAGAGGTGCACACGTCAATCAAAAAGTGCACGAATTTTTAAACTTTATAAAGTTGGATTTCACTGACTAAACACCCGAGTTGCCCACTAACGAGTATGTACACAATGTGCCTGGTAGTGTCAGTACTGCACTGGCTGCACCTTATACATGAAAATCCTGATGTTTGGTTCCCTTTAATACTTCATATTAAAGCGTTTGTTATGAATCACAGCTTCAAGATGCCTCCTGTATGGAGAAACTAGTTGCATACATTCCTCAGGTGTAATTTTGGCTCATTCTTCCACACAAACACTCTTAAATTCTGATGGTTCAGTGGGCTACTTGCTATGATTTAGTTCCTTCCATAAATTTTCTATTGGATTCAGGTCAGGTGATTGGCTAGGCCATTCTAGCAGCTTTATTTTCTTTCTTTGCCACCAATTGAGAGTTTCCTTAGAATAACTTTCTAGCTGAAATATCCACCCTCGTTTCATCTACATCATCCTGGTAGACAGCAGCAGGTTTTTATCAAGCGTGTCTTGGTACATATGTTAATTTAGCCTTACTTAAATGATATGAAGTTTGCCAGTGCCATATGCTGACAATCAGCCCCACACTATGATGTTCCCAGCTCCAAAATTCACTGCTGGTATGGTATTTTTGGGGTGATATGCAGTGCCTTTCGGCCTCCAAACAGGGTGTGTAGTATGACAATCCTACAAGATTACAAAATATAAATCCGGCACTCAAAAGTAAAGTGAAAATGTTGACTTTTTTTATTAACAGGCAATTGTGTGTCAGAAAATAACATTTCAGTCTAAATGACTTTCATCAAATGCAGACAAATTGCGACAACCCTGATGTAGTCAGGTGTAAATCAATTATCCTGTGTAACTGCACGTGGAGAAAAGCGCTCGTGAAGTGTTCCACCGCTGTGGCATATTTGAAATGAGCTCTGATATGCAAAAGGTCCTAAGGGGTACTTTGCACACTACGACATCGCAAACCGATTGCTGCGATGTCGAGCGCGATAGTCCCCGCCCCTGTCACAGCAGCGATATCTTGTGATAGCTGCCGTAGCGAACATTATCGCTACGGCAGCTTCACATGCACTTACTTGCCCTGCGACGTCTCTCTGGCCGGCGACCCACCTCCTTCCTAAGGGGGCGGGTCGTGCGACGTCACAGCGACGTCACACGGCAGGCGGCCAATAGAAGCGGAGGGGCGGAGATGAGCGGGACGTAAACATCCCGCCCACCTCCTTCCTTCCGCATAGCCGGCATGTGCTGCAGGACGCAGGTAACCTGATGTTCCTCGCTCCTGCGGCTTCTCACACAGCGATGTGTGCTGCCGCAGGGGAACGAAGAACAACATCGTACCGTCGCTGCAGCGAAATTATGAAAATGTCGGACACTACACCGATGACACGATTACGACGCTTTTGCGCTCGTTAATCGTATCAAAAAGGATTTACACACTCCGATATCGACAGCGACGCCGGATGTGCGTCACTTTCGATTTGACCCCAGCGACATCGCACCTGCGATGTCGTAGTGTGCAAAGTACCCCTAAGACAGGGGTGGGGAACCTTTTTTCTGCCGGGGGCCATTTGGAAAATTCTACCAACCTTCAGGGGCCGCACAAAATTATCAACTTGAAAATTACCCTAATATATTTGGTCAAACAATTAACTCACTGTGACGGCTGGAGCTTCTACTCTTTGGTGCAGCTGTAATATTAGGTGATGTTGATCTTGTTGCTTTTCAGAACTGCTTTTCCAGGTTTGAGTTGTCTGGGACTGCTGTATATACATCAGAGGAGGGTATGGGGGCATATACATCACAGGGGAGGGTTGGAAGGAATATAGAACACTGGGGAGGCTGGGGGCATAGACATTACTGGGGGGTACATACATCATTGATGGGGAGCACAGACATAGCTGGGGGGGGCACAAACATTGCTGGGGAGGGCTGGGAGGAATATACATCACTAGAGAAGCAACAGGGCATAGACGTCACTGGTGGTACATACATATCACTGGGTTGCACAGACAAGACTGGGGGGCATAAACATTGCTGGTGTTATATACATAGCCGGGGGCAGACAGCCCTTGGGGATGCCGGAGGGACACAGACAGCCCTGGGGGCACAGAGAATGATGGGAGAGGCTGGAGGCACAGACAAACCTGGGGGCACAGATGGCACAGAGAAGGATGGGAGAGGCTGGAGGCACAGACAAATCTGGGGGACGCTGGGGGCACAGATGGCACAGAGAAGGATGGGAGAGGCTGAAGGCACAGACAGACCTGGGAGAGGCTCGGGGCACAGAGATCACTGGGGAGACTGGGGGGGCACAGATCACTGGGGAGACCTGGGGGGGCACATATCACTGGGTAGACTGGGGGGGCACAAAGATCACTGGGGAGACTGGGGGGGGCACAGAGATCACTGGGGAGACTAAGGGGGGGGCACGGAGATCACTGGGGAGACGGCACAGATCACTGGGGAGACGGCACAGATCACTGGGGAGACTAAGGGGGGCACAGAGATCACTGGGGAGACTAAGGGGGGGCACAGAGATCACTGGGAAGACTAAGGGGGGCACAGAGATCACTGGGAAGACTAAGGGGGGCACAGAGATCACTGGGAAGACTAAGGGGGGCACAGAGATCACTGGGGAGACTAAGGGGGGCACACAGATCACTGGGGAGACTAAGGGGGGCACACAGATCACTGGGGAGGCACAGAGATAACTGGGGAGACTGGAGAGACGACCCAGATCACTGGGGAGACGGCACAGATCACTGGGGAGACTGGGGGGGCACAGATCACTGGGGAGACTGGGGGGGGCACAGATCACTGGGGAGACAGCACAGATCACTGGGGAGACTGGGGGGGGGCACAGATCACTGGGGAGACAGTACAGATCACTGGGGAGACTGGGGGAGGGCACAGATCACTGGGGAGACAGCACAGATCACTGGGGAGGCTGGGGGGGGGCACAAAGATCACTGGGGAGACTAAGGGGGGCACAGAGATCACTGGGGAAACTGGGGAGACGGCACAGATCACTGGGGAGAAAGGAGGGGTACAGAGCGCTGGGGGCACAGGCAGACCCGGGGGAGCTGGGAGGCAGTTAGAGAACTGGGGGGAGGCCTGGATCACTGAGTGATGGAGGTGGCTGCGGGCACGGAGAGCGCTGCCGGCGCGCACAGAGAGGAGCCACCGCCGGGTGCAGGGAGCCGCCACTGCCGCCGGGTACAGAGAGCCGCCACCGCCGCCGGGTACAGAGAGCCGCCGGGTCAGATTGCTAACTAATTTCTGATAGATTTCAGCTGGTGTCATGACTTTCCATGGATTTTTGCACCTCTTTCTTCATGTGTTCAATACTTTTTTTCCTGTGTTATTTCTTATTATTACACATCATTAAATGTATCTTCATCTATGGTTTGTTTTGTTTGCCTGTGTGGATTGGATGGGTTTTTACGGACATCGGGTGAGATATTCATGTCAATAGAACATTTTTATTTCACCCTCTGTATTTGTAATGTATATATTAATAATGAGCAAGCACTACGGTACTCTTCCGGAAAAATGCTTGAGTCTCTCATTGACATCCATTATACTCTGTTACTCAAGTCGTGGCCATCCGAGCACCTGAGCACGGCACAATACTTTACTAACATAGCTATGTATTATGTAATCTTACAAATTATGAATTTTTACATATGTACAGGATCAGAACCAGTAGCAGCACAAGAATACATCACCAGGACCACCAGCAGTACAGAAATTCATCACTAGAAGCCCCATCAGTACGGAAACACAGCATCACAACCCTCATCACTACATAAATACATTGCAAGAACCACCATTAGCACTGAAATACGTCACCAGTACCATCATCATTGTATGAATAATTCACCAGAACCACCATTAGTACATGAATAAATCATCAGAACCACCATCAGTATATAATATATCAATTGTATTGTCGGATCAGATGCATATATTTTTGTATCACATGACCCTACAACTCCCAGTATGTCCTTAACTCCCAGTATCTCCTTACTATTGTTATCAGTCCTCATGAGACTGATGAGAATTAGTCAATACCAACAAGTAAACATTTACATCCAGGAACCTTATAGTTGATATTTTCTCTGATTTAGTGTCATTCTCTTTTTTTTTCTCCATCTTGTCCAGACACCATGATGACTTTTACAGCCACAGCTCGTCACTGCAAACTTTCATTTTCTCCTGTCTTCTGTAGCACATCCCATCACAATACCCTTAAAAATACCAGTGTAATTATAATGCTCCTGAATAAAAATATCTGTTCTACAATGTGCCCCTGAATAAATATTTGCCCCTCCCTGTGTCCCCTGCACAAAATAAGACCCCATACACTGTCCCTCTTATGGTACTTGCGCTCCACACTGCCCTCTCCTTTCTATTTTGGGCCACCCCTTCACACTGTCCTTTCAAATTGTGCTCCCCTATACCGCCCGGTCTTTATACTGTGCCCCCTCATCATACTCCCTTCCCCCCTCTCCTCGGCACACTCATCCCTTCTTACTGTGACCTCACACTGGCCCTCATTGCAATACCCTCTGTATAACCCCTACACACACTACCCAGTCTCTATTCTTTGCCCCCTCACAGTTTTTTCTCCCCATACTGTCCCCTCACACTGGTCCTCTCTCTAGTTTTGTCATACATTTCCCCCTCCCTCAAACTGAAAAAACATATATAGTTATTGAACAACAGTAAAAAACACAAATCGACACAGACAATATAAAACCATAATAACCAAGGATATGTGAGGGGAGGGGGCTCGTGCGGGCGTAAGCATAAAGTATGACCTCCCGCTGTGAGCTTTAGGCAGAGACTGAGCCACAGAGATGAGTGGAGGCGTTACTCAGGTTATTTTTGGATACAGTTGGAGGTTTCCACAGTGCTTCCCCTGTGATAGCAGGTAACCTGACCTCAGGTGACCTCATTGAACTAAGGTGAGGTAACGCAGCTCAATGAGGTCACCTGAGGTCAGGTTACCTGTACCGTTTTTATTTATTTAAAAAAAAAAGTTTGTTTCGGTTCTTCCTATTTTGAAACACAGCCAAGATAACGCACACGTCTGGGGGCTGCAGCCTTTAGCCGTATGCTTTATCATGGCAGGGTATCATAATATGGGGGGACCCTTATGTTTACCCTAATCTAGACGCAGACAGCTTGTGTGATTGAAAGCAGTTAGACACACTGTCAAACAGGGTGGGGGCGCTATCTGACTGAAACCAATTAGAGACGCAGGGGCTGCCAGTGGGCAGGGAAGCAGTGTATATTTTTGAAGAAAATGAGCGGCCCCAGAAGCAGTGTACAGCCATGCGAAGACCGTTAAGTATAAAACATTTGCTTTATTCTTATTTTCTTAGATTTTTTTTTCTAATCACCCGGGTGGACGGAACCGGACCGGTATCAGAAGTTCCCTGTCAACTTCAGATTCAGGGTCAGAGCTTGGGTTCACTAATTGGGCAATTTGATTCTCCACCCACAAGCAGTCAGCCATAAACAGAACACTTCTGAGGTGGGCTCGGTTTTTCCTTTTTTTTTTTCTTTTTTTTCTTTCATTTTTATTTTTTTTTATTTTTTTTATGTGCACACTACATCTAAAAACATACGGACACCAAACTTTTACCTTTCAATTTTGCTCATCTCTAGCCAGAAGAATATACTTTCTCCTGTGAGATGTAATTATGAAAAGTCCTGATCTCCGCTCTGATTTCTGGAGCAACTGTGTAGTATAGAGTAGAGCTGAGTGAGGTTCCAAACACCTTCAGCTTTCATTTCATGGCAGTCAGTGTGGGGGGAGTTGGAACACAGTAGAGCTGAGTATATTCATCTCCAAGTTCTATCAGCTCTGCCCATCCTCCAAACAGACTTCATTGAAATGAAAGCTGGAGTTGGTAATGTTTTTTGTAGCAATTTGTTTTTGTTTATTTCTGATTCTGAAAAACATTTTGTGGGGGAAAAAATAAAGTGCATTTGACTGCCTTGAAGCAAGTTTTCGCAGACCCTGAAGGAAACCTACGCAGACCCTGAAGGAAACCTATCGAAACCAAGCACTGTCAAATTAAAAAGCTGCAAAAAATGCTTTGGGTAACAAAAAACAATTACAAAATGTTTTAAAACTTGCATAAGGATTAGTGTTGAGCGGATCCGAACTGTAAAAATCTGGATCCGCGCGGTTTCAGCATCCGATCCGGGTCCGACCCGTCTCTCTCTCTCTCTCCCTCCCTCTCTCTCTCTCCCTCCCTCTCTCTCCTTCTCCCTCACTCCCTCTCTCCCTCTCACTCCCGCTCTCCCGCTCTCTCTCTCTCTCACTCTCTCTCTCCCGCTCTCCTTCTCTCTCTCTCTCTCTCTCTCTCCCCCCCTCCCTCTCTCTCTCTCTCTCTCTCCCCCCCTCCCTCTCTCTCACTCTCTCCCTCTCTCTCTCTCCCTCTCTCACTCTCTCTCTCTCTCTCTCTCACTCTCTCTCCCTCTCTCTCTCCCCCTCTCTCTCTCTCTCCCTCTCCCCCTCCCTCTCTCTCTCACTCTCTCACTCTCTCTCTCACTCTCTCCCTCTCTCTCTCTCTCTCTCACTCTCCCTCTCTCTCTCACTCTCTCTCTCACTCTCTCCCTCTCTCTCTCTCCCTCTCTATCTCACTCTCTCTCTCTCTCTCTCTCACTCTCTCTCTCCCTCTCTCTCTCCCCCTCTCTCTCTCTCTCCCTCTCCCCCTCCCTCTCTCTCTCACTCTCTCTCTCCCTCTCTCTCTCTCTCTCTCACTCTCCCTCTCTCTCTCACTCTCTCTCTCTCACTCTCACTCCATACATGGGTCCGGATCAGATCCGGACTTCTTTTCCAACCCTTGACGGATCCACCGGATTATTACAAGTCCGCTCAACTCTAATAAGGATGTGTTTCAGGAAAAGAAAATCTCTCCTAAAAAATGATTCATTTCCTGGACCTGTTTTCTTTTGAAATGCACATGCCTGAAATAAAACCGCCGTCTGCAGATAGCCTTGAGATGTTGTTTGCAACTTCTTGCGTGCCCTTACTTATAAGCCTTAGGACTAGGGAATATGATCCTAACCTTGTTTTTCTATACATCTGTAAAGGTACGCCATAATAGTAATTCCTACTTAAGAAAAGACTGATTACTTTTGCATATAGACATGTAAAGCCAATTTTAACACTAAAGGTATAAATTATAAAGTATGTTCACACTTCACAGGTACGGAGTCTACAGGATACATGGCAGGAAACTAAGGACCTGTCCCCAGTGGTGTGGACTGGCACAATGAAAAGTGTTAGAGTGCTTTAGCCGTTAGTGCTCGGTCCTGTTTTACAAAGTGCTGTCACTTAGCGTACACACATAGATCTTGTGCGCAGTCAGTGATGAAAGCTCGGCTTTTCCTCTGGCAGCATTTCAGACTTACACCCTGCTGCAGATTACACTTTGACTTATTGGAATAAAATCTCTGGAATGACAGAGCCGCGCAGGTCATTTTTTATTGTTTGCGTTATTAAAATGACCATTTGTACACTATTATTCAAAATAGCCAAGTCTTTCTGGCATTTTGGTAAAATTCCCTTGTAGAGGCGCGCAATTGCTGGAAAGGGCAAACTTGCATAGTAGAAAAGATAAATCAAATTCAAGAATGGGTAGTTTATTGAATCTAAATTGTGCCCAGTTGGCCTAAGATCTATATGTGAGCAATCCATCTTGTGTTGATAATAGAGGCTCTGGAAATCCACCTGATGTTTGCAATATTAAATTTCAGTCTAATGAGCTGCACTAATACATATTGAAGATGGTTGTAAAGAGCAGATTGTGATTCCAAGTGGGATAATTTGAAAGAAACATCAGCTTAGCCTTTAACATGACTCTAGGGGTCCATCTACAATTACACATATAAGCAAAATTACATTTAAATAGAATTCCTATTAGCTTGTTTTCCTACAAGCATGGGAGAATGTGACTCTGCACGGTGTGGCGTGGTGTGCCGTTGCTGATATAGTACTGTTCTAGTTATTACAATGATCTTTATTCACTTTTTCACTTGCATTTGAAAAGTGAAAAATATACAAGTGTAATGCTGCTTTGCAAGCAGTTTTTACCTAATGTATAATCAAAAATTTCCTATTGGTAATCTACAGAATGGAGCAAGCAATGGAAAGCTTGCTCCGTGACCTAGAATTATAGGACGTGGCTTTAAAAAGCATCAGTCATGGGGCACGACTTCATTTAGTGATGAATTACAGGTAAGCGATTTTGTCCTCCAGATCCTTTTCACAGCATTTGTAAATCACCCACAGCTTTCATCAGTCTTCTAGGCGGCTATCTAAGCTTTAATGGTGGCCTTCGTGCTGTTTTTTTTTTGTTTTTGATGGTTGGAATAGTGTAGAATACTGTTGTATTATGCCCCGCAAAAACATCTGATACTTGATGGAAACCTGACTGATCCATTAGAAGTCAATAAATAAGAAAAAAAGACCAGTATAACAGATATATTCTAATCATAAAGTGATCACTAATTGATCAGAAAGTATAACTTCTAGCTATATGGTTTACCTCTTCCCCCCCCCCTGCCCCAAGAAAAAGTGGGCCAGGATTAAAGGGGTGGTTCACTAGTTATTTTTCCAAGGCGCATCGATATTATGTTGAGAAACAGGGTTTTTCTTAAATACTTTGTGTTGCCAAAAGTGCCTGTGAGCAGCGGTATTGCGGTCCGCTCATCCTCTTCTCATGACCTCCGAGTTCCGTGACTTCTGATGTCCGGTAATGTCAGTTCAACTTCCAGTTGACCTGACATCACTGCGGCCAGCCCCAGACTTCCTGAGTGACTGGGCTTTGGGCAGCATTTCACCGCTCATTACAGCCCAGCGTCACAACCCAGCAAGTCCCTTTTCCCTCCTTCACTTCGGAGCACCACATGCAGGAGCGACATTGGGCTGTGATGAGCAGTGAAACGCCGCCAAGTGAACTCCAACACACTGGGGCCAGGCTCAGTGATGTCCGGTCAACTGGAAGTTGACATGACCTCACCTGACATCAGAGGTCACGTAGCCCTGCGGTCACACAATGGTGATTAGCGGACCGCAATAGCACCGCTCACAGGCACTATTGGCATCACAAGGTATTTGAGAGAAATCTTGTTTCTCAGCATTAGGCTGGTTTCAGACGTCCGTGTTTAATCAGGTACCAGTTACACGCATGGTTATGGTCATACGTGTGTCATACGTGTGTTACACGTGTGTCACACGTGTGACATCCGTGTTTGCATACGTGTGACACGTACCGGGTAAAACACGTGTCTCTGTAATGAGAAGATGTTCTATATTAACCTGTATCCAGCGATGCTGTCTTCTGCTCTGCTGCGTCCCGATCCTTATCCCCTCTCATTATTTTCATTGATTATTCACTGCCTGGGGATCTAGAAGCCGGAACATCGTGGGGACAGGTTGGGTACAGCACAGCCGAGGACCGCATCGCTGGGGACATCACCAGGGACATCGCCGGTGACAGGTGAGTATACAGCAGTTTGTGCAGGGACTCATCAGGGTTCCCAATGAACTCTCATGAACCCCCTGGAAGTCACCATCGTGACACTCGCTGTAACGCAGTTGTCGCAGGGGTGTCATCAGGAGGTCATCAGAGTTCATTGGGAAATCCAATGACCTCTTGGACGTCCCTGCACACACACTGCTGGCAGGATACTCACCTGTCACTAGCGATGTCCCCAGCGATGCTGTCCTTGGCAGTGCTGTCTCCTTCGCTGT